>NW_028270143.1:28588080-28891111 GCF_037043375.1 Chiloscyllium plagiosum | reverse complement strand
AAACATTTAATCCTTAGTTGCTATTAGTAGCATGAGTTTTTGTGGTGCTCTGGTTGCGTTCAGTCTTCTGTGCCAGAAGTTCTGGGTTCAATTCATATTCAGAGTCATGATTCAATAAGCTGATATCAGCCCAAGTATTCCTATGCCACTTGCCTAATATGCTCAAAGGGAGGAGAAAATTGTGAAGATATGTAATTGGATTGCAATTTAAGTTATTCTTACCTCGCAAGGCTTTACAGTCAATAACTTCCACATGTGCTTCCAGTTTATCTGATGCCTCTCTGCAAATGGCTTTTGCTAAAGTAGTTTTCCCACTGCCCTGAAAGTTAATTTCCAAAACCATATGTTTTTAATAAATGATACAGATTATAAACACAATTCCTCTTCGTAGATGTTAATTATTTCTTAATGTCAAAAACACAGGCATTCACTTCGAGTATAAGGTGTTCTTTGAAGGCACTATTTTGCTAGACTTTTCATCAGGAGATTCCTTAATTTTTAGCAAGTGAGTTAACAAGCTGTGTAAATGAAGGACCCAGAACTGGCAAAGATGAAACACATGATCTGTTGTAAAATTCCAGCTTGCAATATACAGGTGGGTACAGTCAGTGAAAATCACCAAGAGACATGGCTACCTTCATTCTACTTGTAACTATCCTGTGCGCCCTGAAGACCTAGGTTACATTAAGAATTAACAGTTCAAAACTTTTTTTTTTAAGATCCCTCACAAACTCTTCACTTGCTTTTTGCAAGTTGAGCTGTGGACTATCAAGACAAAAATAATCCTTAATGCAGGGCCTAAAGATGGAGCAAGTAGATTGGAAGCAGAGCTGCTGAGTGAAAAAATCTAATCAGAGAATGCAAAATATTACATTCCAACAGTAAATTAGGAATCTTTATACAGTCCATGAATAAGTTTGACAATAATAGTCTAAATAATTAAGATGGAGCTTAAAGTGCAAAGTACAACTGTTCCCTAAGATGAGGTAAAAACAATGACTGCAGATGCTGGAAACCAGATTCTGGATTAGTGGTGGCTGGCTCCAGCAACTGAAACTTGGGAAGGCACAAGAATCAGCTTGACCCAAAGACTATGGACAAACTCCAATTACTAGCAACATCTATTTGGAGTTCATTTATTTTGGACAAGGAATGCATACCCGAGAATTTTAATATTTCCAGCCACCTAAAGCAATGTTTTTTTCAGAGTAGGATAATAAAATTTAACATATTTCATGCTTGAGAGCTCTGCTGTGTCATTATTGGTCTGTAAGTTTTCAAAGGCAGCATAAGTAAGCATAGAAGAAGGTCTCTGATAGAGACCAAATTAAAAAGAATCAGACGGAAGTACTGAACTGCAGGGAAGATGAAGACAAGTACAGTCAGCCCCAGCTGTACAACTCCATGCCTAGTGCACTTATTTTTGATAAATTTACAAGATTGGGAGAGACTGGTCAAGGAATGAATTGCAATAAAGCATGCCAACTTATTACTTCAGTCCCTAATTTGAGATTACAAGCATCATCAGGACAATGAGGAAGAGCATGAGGTTCCAGCGTAGCACTATCAGGACTACTGCAGGGACTGCCCAAAGGGTTGGATTATGCGTGTGCCTGAGGAGTGGAATGCACACCAGAGAGGGGTGGGGAGGGATTTTATTTATTATTTATGAATTTTTAATCCAACTTAATTTTTTACTTGCTCTTTTCTTCTTTCTCTGAAAGTAATTTTTCTCCCTATATTTTCTTTTCATATGTAGTTTAACTCTAATCCATCCTATTTGCTCATTATTCCCTCTATATCTTTGTTTATTCTCAAATCTCATTATGAAGATATTGATCATTACATCCAACGTTCGGAACATCCTGGATACCCTAATACTGTGATAACATTGATTCACATTTACAACAATCTAGCATTTTGTATTTGAGAAAAGAATGCAATAGGTGATAGTCTATCAATAAGAATTTGAGAACCATTTAGAAAAACTGTAGGCTAGGTACCTTTACTCCTGTAAGCAGAACTGCTCCACTTTGGAGACCTTTTGCAACTGAAGCAACTTGCAATGAAAGTGGGTGACCCAACAGGCTGAGAGAGATGCGCTCTAAAGTTGACGCAGCAAGCTCATGAACCCCTCTGCAATACAGTATAATTATAATATAGCTATATTATGGAAAGAAACAAAATCACTTATTGCAAATATCCACATACAGATCAACCCACTAAACATCTTTATGGCCAAGTTGACAAAATTCTCTCAAAAGTGTATTCTTTAACAACATAAATTTAAAAAGTACACATTTTCAAATCAAATAACTGGACAGATACACTGGAATGTGTCACACCTGATGAAAAAAACATGGAGCTGGTTTTTCTCAACCAACTCCTGATTGTTTACTTCTAGCAAACAGTCAGTCATTCTGCAAACAAAATCTCCTAAAACTGAAGCATTCAGTTCAAGAAGTGGCAGTTTGACTGCAATACCATAGATTAGAAATGGTGGTAAGGAAAAAGGCAGATTTTATTGAAATAGAAAAGATAATTTTCCTTAGGGTAGAAAGGAAACTCATGAGGGAAAAATAAAGCTCAGGTGGTTTCACAATAATAAAGCAGACCACATGAAGTTGCAGTGTTGGTGGTTTAGAAAAATCTCTGGGAAGACGGGGGTGGGTAAATAGGATAAGCCAGTGAGTTTTGCTGAACTGGTAAAGGAAAGCACAGTGGAAGCTAAAAAGCTGCAACACAATGTACAACAACTTGGTCAGGGATTGGATGAGAAGGAAGTGCAAGATCTCTTTAAAGAATTTACTTGCACGGATAAGGTTTACTAAGGTATGGCAGGAGGAGTAGGTAAAACAAAATTAGGATTTTAAGAGATACCAGAACAAGTCAATCTATCTTGGCAAGCAATGTGGAGATATCTAATTCAGAATGAGTATTATCAGAAAAGGTGGTAATGTGTGGAATTCATGGCAAGACAAGCAGTGTTCCTTTATATAAAGTGAGGTTGGGGGATCCAAGATGGCGGCGACCCAGTAAGACTGAGTCTATAGTGCTCCTCCCAAGACTTGGGCACAGTGGGTCACCTACCCCCTACCAAGCTCACCAAATCATTTATAAATCATTTATCATTTATATCATATAAATCATTTATAATAGTTTAGTAACTCAATTAGTTGTGTAATATTACATTTAAGCAACTTTATCCTAAGTTAGAATGACTAAAGGGAAGGGAGCCCGCAGCTCTCAGCAAGCAGGAACCCCTCCCCCACACTCTCCAGCTGCAGCAGAGGCGTCCACAGCCGCCCCGGGGGACTTACCAACAGTAGCAAGTCTTGCAGAAATGCTTTCCAAGCTTGACTCGAAGATCGATGCCTTTATCGTCGAATCCAGAAATCGTTGGGAGTCACTCTCGGCCGCGCTGCAGAAGCACGACCGTGAAATTGAAGAAATTCAACGCCGAGTCGGAGGGGCGGAGTTAAAGGCCGCGACCTCGGAGACAACCGCTCAATCGGCCGTGGATCAGGTCCGGACTCTCGAGCAGCGAGTCCGGACCTTGGAAAATCATATTGACGACCTCGATTATATTCGTTTGCTGGGCCTTCCCGAACGGGAAGAGGAAGGCCAGCTTACAGCATTCCTGGAGCAGTGGCTGCCACAACTTTTAAATCTGCAAGCTGGATCAGGCCAGGTAAGGGTGGAATGGGCCTACCGGGTCGCAATACGCGGGCCCGGCTTGAACCAGCGCCCACGCCCGGTCCTGTTCCGGCTGCAGAGCTACAGGGAGAGGCAGATACTCCTAGAAGCCTCTAGAAATCTCGGAAAAGACCCCCAACCTATGATCTACAAAGGATCCAAGATCATGCTATTTCAGGACTTTTCCCCGGCTCTGGTTCGAAAGAGGAAGGCATTCGACGAGGCGAAGAAGCGTTTAAGGGACTTAAATGTTCAGTACTCCTTACGCTACCCAGCGATGTTACGTTTTAACCATGAAGGATCCGTATATAACTTTGGATCACCAGAAAAGGTTAAGGAATTCTTGGACTCTCTTAGATAAACTGTAGGACATAATGGATGTTGGTCTGCCTTCCCCCCCCCCCCCCCGCTTTGGTTTATATCCCCTCCCTTTTTTTTTCTTACCTTACTGCTTAATATTATCATGGGGGGTGGGGAGAGGGATTTGATTTTCTCCCCCTTGGAGTTGTTTTCTGTTATTATTTTATGTATATATGAGGGATGTATGTATATGTGTGTGTATATATGTGTGTATGTGTATGTATATATGTGTACATATATATAAGCTGGGGGATTTGGTTAATGTTGGTGGGGGGAGGTGGTTACCTTATTCGATTTTACCTCTGTCTTTAGGAGCGGGGTTGTTTTTCCCTTCGTTATTTTGTATTATCATATTTAATTATTATTTGTTGAACTGGTAATTTTATAGTTATATGTTTATATATGGTATTAACATTACCAAATATACCCAGGTGTTGGTAGGGGTGGGGGTGGGGTGCTCACTGTTAACTCTAGCTTTGAATTATATTTGAATTTTCCTCATTTTATTGAGGAGTGCCTGGGTCAAGGGTGGGGCATTGGTTGGGAGAGGATATGAGGGATTTTTGGAGAGGAAGTGACGCCCCCTGGGAACAAGGGGGAAAGTCTCCACTTAGATACATTTTATATTTTTTTTATTTAGAAATAGTTTTTTACTGTATTGTTGTGGGTGTATTAAAGAGGCTTTATTTTTGTAAATTTTACATGTTCCATGCTCGGGATGTTCTGGATAGGGTTCCCCCTCCCGAGGGGTCTCGGATTGGCCCAGAGGATTATGGTTGATCAGTCGGTTAAGTGGTGCACCTGGAATGTCAAGGGGAGTAATTCGCCACTTAAAAGGAAGAAAATATTATCAAATCTTAAGAAGGAAAGAGTTGATATAGCTCTCCTACAGGAGACACACCTGTCAGATAAAGAACACTTGAAATTACGACAGGGCGGATTTGATCAGGCCTTTTTTTCTTCTTTTAGCTCAAAAAGCAGGGGAGTTGTTATTCTTGTTCGGAAGAATTTCCCTTTCAAAATCCTAAAGCAGATAAAAGACGAATCTGGACGATATATCTTGATTAAAGCCCTCATAAATGGAGAGAAATATGGGATTTTAAATTTGTACTGCCCCCCGGCACACCCCTTTAAATTTATAACGGAAGCCTTTTCAAAATTGATGGCTTTTGATGCCCGTCATATAATTATAGGGGGAGACTTTAATTGTATTATGGATCCGGAAATAGACAGGATTCCTAAGAGTACTGCAGGAGTATCTCCCAGATCTAGACAATTGATGGATCTGAACAAAGAATTAGGATTAGTAGATGTATGGAGATGTCTTCATCCACAGGGTAGAGATTTTTCTTTCTACTCTAATCCACATAAATGTCATACCAGAATTGATATGTTTTTTGCCCCCTCGATTTTTTTAAATTCCATATCATCCTGTAAAATAGGTAATATAGCAATTTCTGACCACGCTGCTGTATATATGGAAACTAAGGCGAGGAACAGTGGGACATCCCCTCGGCATTGGGGTATGGACCCCTTCTTAATGAAAGATAGTAAATTTGTAAAGTACTTCTCTCAAGAATTTAAAACTTTTTTAGAAATTAATTCAGGTACAGCTAGCAACCCGTCAATGATGTGGGAGACCATCAAAGCTTACACGCGAGGCTTGATCATCTCCTACTCAGCGACCCAGAAGAAATTAAAGGGAGAACAACAGCGTCTGCTTGAAGCCCGCTTAAAAGCGGCTGAAACAGCATACACTGATAGACCTTCTATTATTAAATTGCAAAGGATTACAGCTCTTAGGACAGCTCTAAATACTACACTTACTCAAACGGCTAAGAGGGAAATATTATTTGCAAAGCAAAGGTTATATGAATATGGCGACAAACCGGGTAGATACTTAGCATTTCTTGCAAAGAAAAAAAAGGCCCCTCAGACTATTATGTCTATCAAGGAAAGTACGGGTATTTTGACTCATGATCATAAAAAGATTAATGCGACCTTTAGAGAATTCTATTCTGAGTTATATAAATCACAGGATTGTGAAGATAGGACGAAGAGGATGCAGTCATTTTTTAAAAATTTGACTTTTCCAGACCTAACTCCGGAACAAGTATCGGTCCTAAATGCTCCTCTTACACCCCAAGAAATAGTTGTTGCAATTAGGCACCTTCAAAATGGTAAGGCGCCAGGCCCAGATGGCTTTCAAGCTGAATTCTATAAAGAATTTACAGAAATACTGGTTGGTCCACTTATGGACATGTATAACTATGCATATAGTCAGGGCTGTCTCCCGCCTTCGCTGAAAGAGGCAAATATCTCTCTTATCCTTAAAAAAGGAAAGGACCCAGAAGATTGTACATCATACAGACCAATATCCTTGCTAAATGTAGATTTTAAAATCCTCTCTAAAACGTTAGCACTGAGATTAGAAAGGATACTGCCACATATTATAAAGGAGGATCAGACGGGGTTTATTAAGGGCCGTAGATCATCCAATAATGTTAGAAGGGCTCTGAATATGATTCAAGCTTGTCATCAGGGAAAGATACCAGGAGTAGTGGTTTCATTAGACGCGGAAAAGGCATTTGATAGGGTCGAATGGTCATATTTGTTTTACACATTGGAGAGGTTTGGTGTTGGACAGGTGTTTACCAAATGGATCTCAACATTGTATAGTGATCCCAAAGCAGTTGTGGTTACCAATGGATTAGGCTCGGATAGCTTCAGTGTGGGTAGGGGCTGCCGTCAGGGATGTCCCCTCTCGCCATTGTTATTCACGCTAATAATTGAACCACTAGCAGAAGCTATACGAGCTGATCCTAATATAGTGGCCTCAAGGATTGGTACAGGTAAACATAAAATTACCCTTTATGCAGATGATGTTCTTCTATTCCTCAGTAACCCTTTGATGTCCATACCTCGCTTAATCCAAGTTATTAATACATTTAGTGCATTCTCAGGCTATAAAATTAATTTTTCAAAATCGGAGGCTATGCCAATGGGTGGCCTTGCTGTGATACCCCGCTTAGCGGACGGTTCCCTTTTTCCCTTCCGCTGGTCCCTGGAGGGTTTCTTATATTTAGGCATTTTTATTACTCCAGTATTTGGTCAGTTGTATAAGGCTAATTTTGTGTATTTATTGGAAAGGATAAGGCAGGACCTCCAGCGATGGGGAGACCTGCCAATTTCCTGGTTGGGTAGAATAGCATTAATCAAAATGAATATCCTGCCCCGTCTCCTATATCCTATGAGAATGCTTCCGGTGATGCTGCCGAGGACGGCTTTATGTAAATTATACGGCTGGCTGAGTTCCTTTATCTGGAATCATAGGCGGCCCCTCATTAAGCTGAAGAAGCTACAGCTTCCACAGGCAAGGGGTGGATTGGACTTCCCAGATTTTAGGAAATATCAATTAAGTTCCCTATTAAGTTACATAGCTGATTGTGGATCAGACAAGACCCAATCAATCTGGTTGGACATCGAGGCTTCTCAAGTAAAATACCCACTTATTAACCTTTTATTCTCAGACAAGAGGAAAATCATTACAGATCACTGTAAAAACCCTATAATACTGAATACAATCAAGGCTTGGAATATAATGCGGCAAAATGAGGGTAATTCACATAAAACATCCCCCTATGCACCGATAGTGGGAGCATGGGGATTCCAACCGGGGTTAACAGATGCCACTTTTAAACTCTGGAGATCCAGGGGTATCTCATGTCTCGGGGATTTATTTAAAGATGGGGTCCTGATGTCTTTCGGACAGCTGCGTCAGAAATTCGGATTACCCAATGGAGACCTCTTTCGATACTTCCAAATTCGAGATTATATACAGAAGAAGACTACGTTATTAGATAGTTTTTATAAATCCGATAGAGAATGTAGTGTCCTACGACCAGTGGGGGTATCTTCCGTCAGTAATATTTATCATTTACTACATGATGAAGTATCGGGAGATATGGATAATCTGCTTAAAACATGGGATCAGGATCTGGGACTAGAAATCTCCACAGAAACGTGGAATGATATCTGGGAAAATACTAGAAGAATTACTATTTGTAACAGAACCCAGGTTATCCAGCTGAAGATACTTCATAGGGCCCATATAGCACCGGTTCGATTGGCAAAATTTAAGGCAGGAGCATCTCCAATGTGTCCTAAATGCAAAATAGAGGTGGGCACTCTTGTACATTGCTTATGGACCTGTCATAAGATCCGTAGATATTGGACTAAAGTAGCAAGTACCCTGACAGAAATTTTAGGAACGGAAATAAAAGTGGACCCCGTATCTCTCCTCTTGGGCTTTTCGAACTTTCCCTCCCTGGACACGTACGGGAAGAGACTATTTTCTATTCTTTCTTTCTGTGCAAGGAAAAATATTTTGATGAACTGGGTGGTGGAGGGCCCCCCTGGACTTTCAAATTGGCACAGACTAATTATGGAATGTATTCCCCTTGACTTCCTTACAAATATGGTGCACCGAAAGACCGAATTATTTTATAAAATATGGCAGCCCTTTTTGAATTACATAAATACAGATATTTCGGCTATCCTAACAAGGGCTTTTATTTAATTGAGACTACAAACCTGGCTGGTCCGCGGCCCCTCGGGGGAGGAATCCCGCATGAATACGGGTTTTATCATATCTGATGCTAACACATCCCGAGCATGTAAGAGACTTAAATATACACCCTGGTTAGTTGTAGGTTAGATTAGTAGATAGTTGAGTTTTGTTTGTTTGTTTTTTTTTCTTTTCGGTTTTTTTTTGTTGTTTTGTTTTTTTTTTGTCAAATTTTGGCTATTGTATATTTGAGCTAATTGTATATCAATGTTTATATCTGAGAGTTTTGTTTATTTTTGTAAACTTGTAAAAATGTTAAATTTCTAATAAAAATATCTATATAAAAAAAAAGTGAGGTTGGAAAGTCCAACGAAAAGTGTGAAGTGATGGTAGAAGTAATACAGAAATTCTCAGTTCTAAAATACAGCTTGTCCTTGGTAATGATATAACTGGGTCACAGGTAAAAATAATGCCTACTGTGGTTGAAAGGTCAGTGGAAAATCAAGCAACTGAGGCGTTACAGGAAATGTATTCTGGGATTTTTCTTGACTGTGCGATAACAAGGGCACAAAGCCACAGGTGGAAACGGGAAGATAAATCAAAGAACAAAGATAAGGAAGTTCAATTATCAGAAACAATGTTTGACCAAATAGGTGAGAAAAATCAAGAACAGGTGAAAGGCAAAGTGGATATTTTTAGTTCAGAGAAATTAGCTGAATTATAACAAAGACGAAAAACTAAATCAGTTGTATAAAAAAAAACACAGAAGAATACAAGTGTATCCCTGAACATTTTTAAGATAAAAACAAAGTCTTGGTGAGGAAATGCAGACCATCACATATTCAGGTGGATAGAAGTGGGCAGAAGTTCATCAAGTTGTATTAACAGTAGGTTACCTAAAGGTGGTGTGTCAGGTAGCACAGGAATTACCAGTAGGTGATCATTTGAGAGTAAGGAAAACTCAAGCCAACATACATTTTTATTGGCCATGTCTACATAAGGATGTGGTTGAATTTGCCAGACATGTCATTCATGTGTGGTAATTGGAAAACTTCAGGCAGTGATAAAGTCAGCACCCTTAATATTCATTCCCGCAATTGAGGAACTTTAAAAGAATCTTAATTGATTGCATGGACCCCTACCTAAAACAAAAGTGGAAATCAGCATATGTTGACCATAACGGATTTTCAGATTTTCAGAGGTCATTCCATTTCATAGTATCACAGCTAAAACAATTGTAGAAAAGTTACTCAAATTATTTTCTTACTAAATACGGATTACCCACAGAAATACAATCTAATCAAGGTTCGAGGAAGTTATGGATAGTTTAGACATAAAACAATTCAAATCTACTTTGTGCTATCCAGAATGGCAAGGAACATTGGAATGGTGGCATGAAATTTTAAAGGCCATTGTTGACAGCTTATTATGAAGACTATCCAGAAGATTGAAACCATGCAAGTCCATTTGCACTTTTTGCAATTAGGGATGCATCTCATGAATCAATTAAATGCAATCCATTTGAATTAGTTTTTGGGCATGAGGGCAGAGGACCACTGAAATTAATTAAGGAGAAATTTGCTGAGTCAGAGTTCAAAGACCACATATTTGGACTAGTCAAACTTTTGGAAAAGACTAAATTGAGTAGTTGAGTTGGCCAGACAACATAAGTTGTTGCCAGGGTTGGAGGATCTCAGCTACAGGGAGAGGCTGAACAGGCTGGGGCTGTTTTCCCTGGAGCGTCGGAGGCTGAGGGGAGACCTTATAGAGGTTTACAAAATTATGAGGGGCATGGATAGGATAAATAGACAAAATCTTTTCCCTGGGGTCGGGGAGTCCAGAACTACAGGGCATAGGTTTAGGGCGAGAGGGGAAAGATATGAGAGAGACCTACGGGGCAACCTTTTCACACAAGGGTGGTACGTGTATGGAATGAGCTACAAGAGAATGTAGTGGAGGCTAGTACAATTGCAACATTTAAGAGGCATTTGGATGGGTATATGAATCGGAAGGGTTTGGAGGGATATGGGCCAGGTGCTGGCAAGTGGGACTAGATTAGGTTGGGATATCTGGTCAGCATGGACGGGTTGGACCGAAGGGTCTGTTTCCATGCTGTGCATCTCTATGACTCCAAGTGTAGCACAACATATGATGAAACAGGAAGCAGACAAAAGATCAAAAATTTGTAACTTTGCTGGTGGAGACAAATTCTTACTCCCAGTGGTAGGTGAAATACTAATGCAAGGTTTAGTGCGCCTTATGGAATCAAAAGGAAATTGAGTGAGGTGAATTATTTGATAAGAACAGCAGATGGAAGCAAATCTCAGTATTTCAAGTGAACATGTTCAAAAGGTATTTTAGTAGGGAAAGAAAGCAAAAGAAGAATCTGTTACGGTTATAAAACAGAGTGAAGAAACAAGTTCAGATGATTCTGAATTGGACATTTCTCAAATTGAATAGGACAATGAGCAAGTTCTTAAAAATTGGGATAAATTATTGAGTTATCTTTCAGAGAAAAATTGAAAGGAGCTAAATTACGATAATCACATCAGGAGATATGAGAGAATAAACTGGGAAATACTAATCTGATTATGCATGATGTAGATATAGGAAATACTGCTCCAATTAAGCAATACCCTTATGGACTGAACACTCTAAAGTTGGCACAGGTTCAAAAGAGATTGAACATATGTTTAAAGCCAATCTCATTGCATCAAATAGGGCTCATCCACTGTAATGGTGTCAAAACCAGATAGTACCCAATGATCACCTGTGCATTATCACAAAGTCAATGCAGTTACAAAATCTGATTCATATCCTATTCCACATTTGGAAGACCGTATTAAGAAGGTGGATCAAGCGACTTATATTTTGAAGTTAGACTTACAGATAAAGGTACCTATCTCTGAGTAAGAGCAAAGGAAATTTCAGCTATCATGACATTGAACAGACTGTATCAGGTTAAAGTCATGCCATTTGGTATGAAAAATCAGCCAGCCACATTCAAAGACTAAGCAATGAAGTCATTTCAGGATTATCCAATTGTGTGGTGTACATCAATACTAATGACCTTTAGTCACATGTGGAAGGAACATTTGGAGCACCTATTGGAATTGTTTAACTTCGAGAGACGGGCTTGGTGACCAACCTGGCTAAGAGCAAGTTCACAAAAGTTATTTAGACATGGACCAATGGCCTCCAACCATCTGCAAGAGCGAAGTACTAAGACTTGTGGGACTGAGTCTTTATTATCAGACGTTCATACTGAACTTTAGCTCTGACTGTCTTATTTAAGAAATGCAGAACATTTCAGCAGCTGGATGAACTTTGGAAGCCTAAAAGCTCTCTTAACCACTACTCCAGTGTTAGCCACACCTAATTAAGCAAAGCTATTTCAGGTGACTATCAATGCCTGTGTTGTGGGTGTCAGTGTTGTATGCTTGCAAGACGACGAGAAGTTGCAAAGACCTACTGGCTATTTTTCCAGAAAACAAAGTCATCAATAGAAATATTCCACAACTGAGAAGGAGACCATGAGTTTGGGGTTGGCATTGCAACATTTCAACATTTACATTGCCAGTAATGGGTCTGAGACAATTGTATATACAAATCATAACTCCTTAACGTTTTTGGAAAAATTTAAGAATAAAAATTCTAGACTGGTTAGATGGAGCTTATTACTACAGCCATTCAATTTAAGAATTATACATATAGCAAGACAAGCAAATATAACTGCCAACATGCTGTTGTAAATTTGATGAAAAAGATGGAGGCGATTGGTGGCAGGGGAAAAAAAATGACTGAAATGTACTGCAGTAGTGAACATGTGCATACTTAGAATCAATGTAATGTATAGTAGTGTACTAACGGCATAAGACTGATGGCTTTTAAAAATGAAGACATCTTTGTATATTAATTTTTGGGGTGTGTGGGGGAAAGGTGTGCTGATACAATGGCTTTAAGGGTTTTTTTTTAAATCTTTTTTAAAAAATGTTGAGACAGAGGTGCCAAACAAAATACTTAAAGCCAATAAAGTAAACAGATTGAGGCACCTTGGGCTTTTTATTTTTAAAGTTGGATCAATAGAAGCAGCCAAATGGGTGTGGTCAAGCTTCTACAGAACCAGGATTTTCATGTTTAGCTTTCATCAGTTACTGGGTTCTTGAAGCTGGTTGTAGAAGCTCTTACTCCTCTGTTACAGCTAAAAGCTGGGCTTCTCTTCCTGCTGCTAGAATTGCATGTGAGACAAGCAATTTTATTGAATTTGTTTTTGCTATGGGTGTGTTTATGAAACGTTACTATGTTGGAACAGTTTATCAGTAGTAGTTTATATATATATATATATATATATATCAAACATCAATATAAAATATATATTATTTTGTTAAGCATTTCGATAGGTACAGTTAGCCAATTCTTTTAGTGTAAAATTAAAGTGTGCTTTGTTCAAAGTCAAGTAATTTCACTAATCAGATTGCAACTGGAATGCGCCATCTTACACTTACCTTTAAAATTAAAAAAGTTAGCTTCTAGACTACCTTACAATATTTTGAGGGAGTTTGGTCTGGTCCATAACGATTTGAGATTTGAGTAGCTTTGGCTCAGAGTTGGAGGGTGAATTACAGACACTGAACTACATCTGGTACAAATAATTCAGGTAACTTTCCTTCCTTGCCACGTCCCTAGCTAAGGTTTTCAAGTGCAGGTAGACATCCTGAACCCTATCACCAGCCAGACAACGCAGCCATCTGATGTCTCACTCTATTATGGAGAATGGTCTCACGTCCCTTCACTATGCTTTCTTCTTCTATTCCTACCATGATCACTGCAATCACCGGTACTAATATTAGAACAATAGCTCATTGCTTCCCTTATTTGAATGTCTTCTTCTACCACACTGTCTTAGTCAGTCTGTACCTTATAGTCCCTGATCTTGTCCAACAGGCCGAGACATTCTCAAATTTATTGAACAACTAAGGCCAGTACTCCTGCCCTCTGGGTCCTCCTGAACAATGACCAAGTCAGAAGGCCTAATTAGAACATGATTATTATAACTCAAAAGTAATTGGGAAGAGTCTGCATAGCTTAGTCAAAAGAGAAATCATGTTTAATTTATTGGAGTTTTTCAAAGGAGTCAATGGGTCTGGATGGTCCAAATGGCATGTGTCCACACTGTACAATTCTACAGTATGATTCAATGATTCTATGAGTACATAAGTCATGGATAAAAATGGAGCTTTATAGCAAGGCATATGGCACTTGGATTGCAGAAGGCATTTGATAAGGTGCCACGTCAAATGCTATTATGGAAAATAAAAGTAAGTGATAACATAATAGCATGGATAGAAGACTGGCTAGGTCTTTGTCTGATTTCAAGGGTGTGATTAGTGGAGTCCCACAAGGATGTGTGCTGCAGCATCAATCTTTTACAATTTACATTTACAACTTAGTTGAGGGGAGCAAAAGCTACAGAAGACATCAAGATAGATTGGAAAATATGCTGTGAAAACGATACAAGGGAGGGTAGATGAGTAGACAAAAGTCTAACAGATGGGAGGACAATGGAAAAATGTGAAGTTGCTCACTTTGGTAGGAAGAATAAAAAAAAGTACAGTTTTGAAGTAGTAACAAAGAGGATTGATGAGGGCAGAGCAGTAGATGTGATCTATATGGACTTCAGTAAGGCGTTTGACAAGGTTCTCCATGGGAGACTGATTAGCAAGGTTAGATGTCACGGAATACAGGGGGACCTAGCCGTTTCGATACAGAACTGGCTCAAAGTTAGAAGACAGAGGGTGGTGGTGGAGGGTTGTTTTCCAGACTGGAGGCCTGTGACCAGTGGAGTGCCACAAGGATCAGTGCTGGGTCCTCTACTTTTTGTCATTTATATAAATGATTTGGATGCGAGCATAAGAGGTACAGTTAGTAAGTTTGTAGATGACACCAAAATTGGAGGTGTAGTGGACAGTGAAGAGGGTTACCTCAGATTACAACAGGATCTGGACCAGATGGGCCAATGGGCTAAGAAATGGCAGATGGAGTTTAATTCAGATAAATGCGAGGTGCTGCATTTTGGGAAAGCAAATCTTAGCAGGACTTATATACTTAATGGTAAGGTCCTAGGGCGTGTTGCTGAACAAAGAGACCTTGGAGTGCAGGTTCATAGCTCCTTGAAAGTGGAGTCGCAGGTAGATAGGATAGTGAAGGCGGCGATTGGTATGCTTTGCTTTATTGGTCAGAGTATTGAGTACAGGAGTTGGGAGGTCATGTTGCGGCTGTACAGGACATTGGTTAGGCCACTGTTGGAAGATTGCGTGCAATTCTGGTCTCCTTCCTATCGGAAAGATGTTGCGAAAATTGAAAAGGGTTCAGAAAAGATTTACAAGGATGTTGCCAGGGTTGGAGGATTTGAAGACCTATGGGGCAATGTTTTCACATAGAGGATAGTACGTGTATGGAATGAGCTGCTAGAGGATGTGGTGGAGGCTGGTACAATTGCGACATTTAAGAGGCATTTGGATGGGTATATGAATAGGAAGGGTTTGGAGGGATATGGGCCGAGTGCTGGCAGGTGGGACTAGATTGGGTTGGGATATCTGGTCGGCATGGACATGTTGGACCGAAGGGTCTGTTTCCATGCTGTACATCTCTATGACTATGACGTAGATGGAGAACAAGTTCAGAATTCCAAATGCAGAGGGATTTGGTATTTTGGTGCATAAATCACAACGAGTTAGTATATGCAAGTACAGCATGTAATCAAGGATGCTAGTGGAGGGTTTATTACAATTCTACATTACAAATAAGCATGTTATGAATCAGTTTTACAGAGGCACTGGTGAGATCACATCTTGGATAGTATGTACAATTTTGATCTCCTTATTTAAGGAAGGATGTAAAAGTAACAGTGGCAGACAGAAGATTTACTAAATTAATACCTGGAATGAATGGCTTTTCTTAGGTTGACAGGCTGTTCATTTCCTTTGAAGTTTAGAAGACTGTGGGGTGATGATTGAAGTACATAAGATCCTGAATGGTCTTGACAAAGTGGATGCAGAAAAGATATTTCCTTTGTGGCTGCACCCAGAACTAGGGGACACTCTTAAAATTATCAATTGCCCTTTAGGACAGAGAAGAGACTTCTTTTCCCTCCTTTTGAAAGGATCGAAAGACTTTGGAATACTCTGCCCCTCAGAAGGTGGGGTGTTCAATATTGGGGTCTCTTAAAATTTAAATTTTCCTAGTATTACTTTGTAGTATGAATTATCATTTAATAGTCATTACAGCAGCAATTAACTTTCCAAACTTCTTGCATATGAAAACAAAGGGAAGAATTAGAAGAAACATGGAGGCCATGATGCCCATTACATTAGTGTCAACAGTTTATCTGATGCCAAATGTACTCTGTTATCAGTGTATTGTTTTCAAAAGTAAAGTTTTATTCTTAAAACGAAATTTTTAAAAAACTAACCTTTAAATGGAGGTGGGTAAGAGGACAATGGTCATCTGATATCATGAGTTGTTGTCTCATGCTGACTGGCCAAAAAGATTCAGACAATTGATTGATAAACTTTTGTGCCCCTAGAAATCTGATAAAACAATAAGTGCTCAGGGCAGAGGGAAGTTCTTTTTATAGAGTTCTCATCACAGACCCAATAGCCAGTAGTTGCCATTGGGAGGTCCCCTGAAAAGAATCGCCATCAGGCAGTCAAAAGTCAGACCAGAAAAAAAAGTGGAGGAAGACCCAGAGAAGAGTTCCCAAAAACTCAGCTAGAGAGCAGTATGCTGCCCCCATCACTTTAACGGGCAGACAAATTATGTGTTCTCTGCTGTCAGTGAACTATCCCCAATTCGAGGTTGTATACTTTATTTACCCAAAAATGAATCATATCTAAAGTGGTGCTTCTTAAATTCAAACTATCAGAAAATTGCTAAAAGAGTCAACTACCTATTTGAAGTTAGTGATCACAGGCTCCCCTAAAAGTCAACAGGGTCCATGAATATTCTGAAGGTGAAATTAGTATAATTTCCTTGCCTAATTTTATCAGGGCTGGTTGGGAGTGTGACTTTGGCACACAAACAAATCCGTTGCGATCTTACTGAATGGTGGAAAAGGCTCGAAGGGCTGAATTGTCTACTTCTGATATTTCATTTGTTCGTATAATGTTCACCACCATTAATGGCACCTCAAATATTGAAGCAGTCCATATCCAAATGCAGCACTATATTCAACTTTCCCTTTGAGGCAAATCACACAATCAACTACCATCAGGCTCATCCATAAAACTCCATCCAACTTTGCAACTGTAGTGCAGGATGCTTTTATGTGTAACTGGCCATCTCCTGACTTAAACTGCCAATTATTGGTGGGCAAGAGCAAGAAATAACAGTAGTCAGGCAGAAAGTGAAGAAAACAGTATAGACTACTCTGCTATAATGAGAGTTTCATTAACGCAAATTTGCTATAATGCAATTGACAAATTGGGGACACTATTTTTAAAGCACAAACTTTTAAACCGTGTGTTGGCTGTAACATAATTACATTGCCAACACTTTAAACACTGTTTCTAAAGAACAATTTTTTTTATAATGCAAGTTACACAAGAACACAACCATCATATTATAGAATAACTACCTGTATCAGGAATCTTATGACATCTGCAGGATTAAGGACATCATTTGATTTCAATTTTTGCAAATAAATAGGAGCTGCCTGCCTGTTTCAACAGGGGTTCCAACTTCTAAAATGGAAGACTACTAAAAATGAAGATTGACAGCTTGCTTAGCACCTTCCTCAAGATGGCGCAGCACAAGTGGAGAGCAGTGAACTTTGAGAGATAGCACTGTTAAGCAGATGAGTTAGTGCTAGTAGGTTGCATCTTTAAACAGACCTAAATCAAAAAATATCTTGAGTAGGGTCAGTGAGTACTTCTACGTTTTCCACTAATTAAATTGCTACATTCTATTGGTTTAAACAAAATAAGGTAGGAATTTGGATTGTTGCGGAAGTAATTGGATGTCCTTAGTAAAATTATCATTGTCTAAAGGGAGTAACTAAGGACCTTAATCTAAAGGTGTTAGCAGCTAAGCTTGCATCTCCTACACTATGTGGAGAGTCAATTACACTCATGCAGCTATTGGTTAACTGTATTTCAGAGCTGGAACTGAAGGTGAACCCAATGTGGGACATCTATGCACTGAGATTATTGTGGACAGCATGTTCAGTGAGGTGGTCACACCACAGGTAAAGACTGAACAAACAGAAAGGGGATGGGTGATGAGGCAGAACACAGGAAGCAGCTGGTGGGGGATGACTCAGAAGCAGCCCCCTTTTTTAATCAATATATTATTGGATATTGTTAAGGGTAATGTCTTCTCAGGGGATAACCATGAGAATCAGGTCCATGGGTGGCTTTGCTGCATAAAAGACTTGGCAGAGTTATTGTGATATGGGATTCATTAGTGATGAGAACAGACAGGCATTTTTGTGGCTGCAAGAGAGATCCCAGGATGGTATGATGCCTGCCTGGTGCCAGGGTTAAGGAAATCAAAGAGGCTGCAGTCAGTTCTGAAGGGGATGGTGAACAACAAACAAAACTGTACTAATGATATGGGTTAAATAAAGGGAAGAGGTCCTACAAGCTGAATTTTGAGAGTTAGGATATAAGTTTTAAAAATAGAGTTGTAAAGGCCTCAAGGTTACAATTAGGGTTACATACTAGGGAGCACAGAAGTAACAGGCTACATCTGATGAATATATTAAAAGTGGTGACCCTAGAAATATTAGATCAGATTTTATCCTCAACTCTACATTCCTTTACCACCAATAAATCTTTCATTCTCTTGGCAATCAAGAATCTGTCCACCTCGTCCTTAAAAATATTTGAAGATTCATTATCTGACTTTTGAGAAATGGAACTTCAAGACTCTCAAACCTCAAAAAAAAACTCTTCATATCTTAAATAGGTGACCCTTTAATTTTAAACTATGATCCCTAGTTCCTGATTCTCCCACAAGAGAAAACTTCCTTTCGACATCAACCCAGTCAATATCCTTCAGGATCTTATGTTTCACTTGTTACCTCTGACTCTAACCTCCAGAAGATACAGGCCTGACCTGTCCATCCTTTCCTCATTGGCAATCCATTCATGTCAGATATTAGTCTAAAAGACTTTCTCTGAATTGGTTCCAATGAAATTATAATCTTTTGTACGTACGGTGACTAGGACTGTAGAGTGCTCCAGATACAGTCTCACCAGTGCATAGCCTTGCTATTGTTGCATTCAATAAAATAAGCTTATTAGCTTCTCTGATTACTTACTCTAACTGCATATTAACATTCAGCAATGAATGCAATGGGATATCTAAATCACCCTGCATCTCAGAGCTGTACAACCTCTCATCATTTAAATAGTATGTTTCTTTTCTAACCTTTCAGACAAATGGACAATTTCATATATTCCCATATTTATTCCATTTTTTGGACCTTTGCGCACTCACAACTTATCGATATCCTTTGGTAAATTCCTTATGTCTCTTCATAATTCACTTCCCTACCTATCATTAGGTCATCAGCAAATTTTCTTACCACATCTTTGGTCCCTTCATTCAAACCACTTAAATAAATTGTAGAAGGTTAAGGCCCAGCACGAATTCCTCTGCATAGACTCTGACATCCTGTTAGCCGAAAAATGATCCATTTATTACTCTGCTTCCTGTTAGCTAGCAAATCTTCTATTTATGCTAATGTTACCCCCATACAATGGGCTTTTAGTTCCTAAAATCATCTTTGATGTGGCGCCTGATCAAATGCCTTTTTGAAATCTACGTATAGTATATCAACTACTTCCCCTTTATGTTCAGCACAAGTTACTGCTTCAAAGAATTGCAATAAATTTGTTAAACATGAGTTCCCTTTCACAAACTATACTGGCTTTGCCTGATTACCTTGAACTTATCCAAGTAACCTGTGATAACACTTACTAACAGCTTCTAGCATTTTCTCTATGACCGATGTCAAATTTACTGGCTTGTAGTTTCCTGCTTTCTGACACCGTCCCTTTTTGAATAAAGGAGTACAATTAGTTATTTTCCAATCTAAAAAGAAGCTTCTCTGAATCTGATGAGTTTCTGAAATTTAAAACCAACACATCAATTATCTCAAGCTAATTTTTTTTTAAGACCCTAAGATGAAACCTATTAAGACCTGGGGACTTTGTCAACTCTCAGTTTCAACAATTAACCCAGTATTACTGCTTATTTAATATTGGAGTAATTCTACATCAGGTGACTGTGAAAGTGAAGTTATAAATGAAATGCAATGGTTCTGGGGCAAGGGAGTCATGGTAGGTACAGGACGAACAGCTAATTGAGATGTAACAGGCATCTGGTGAGCAGCACTACGAAAACATGCACCACATAGCTCTCAGAATTTATTCTGAAGTATAATAAAACTTTTATTGTGATAAACATAAATGAAAGAATTGGAAAGTATTAGGAAAGGTGCATTTATAAAAAGAAGCTTCTTTAAAAATAAATAGTCTATGTGGAAACAAAATTCTGCGCCTTATTGCCAAAACAGCAAACAATTCTAAACATTCATATGCAGATGAGTAGAGACTGAAAATAACTTTCAACAGCTGGCATTAACATAAAAAAAGACTTTTATTTGCCAGGGCCACTGACCCAAGACTACAAGCTAGTTTTATATATGAAGTATTATTTTATAAGTCAGAACCATTTTCCTACCCCAAACAACTCATTTTGTAAAATGACAGAATCTGGTCAATATCATCCACCGTCTGTACCACACTGGTGTCTGTAGTTGTGGGATGCATAACCACCTTTACAGAAAATAGCACAACAGTTAGTGATGTTACTGATTTCAAAAAATAAGATAAAATTTATTATCATATCATACTTAAATTGTAATGCATATAAAGTGATAAAACTTTTTTGTCTTCATTTATGTGATAATGAAAGCGAAATATTAAGCAGAGATTGATAGCCAAACAAATTATTTTGCAAATATTAATCAAATGTACATTAAATATCAAATGAATAATGCTTCCCAACATTACAGAGAATAGTGAAAATCAAATCACCTTTGATATCACATTTAATGTAGTGAAAGCACTTTTAATAAAAGCAACAAATGAGGCAGCAAAGGACTTTCAGAGATCGCAAAGGTTTCATTGTAAATCTATACATCTATCAGTTTTCACCTTTCCCTGTTCAGGAACAAAGTACCCACCAGTGAAGAAACTCAACTCTTTTCATTTTAATCACCCACCACCAAGTTAACCATTCATCCAATTGCATTGCCCCGATGAGCAGTGATTGTAACAATAACAAAAAAAATGTCAAGGGGCAAGGAAGAGGACCAAATCAAACTAGTAATGGAAGGGGATAGAATGAACTCCAATCCCCATGGTGCCTGCTTCTCTTAAAGTTTCAAGGGAAGAACCCAATTCTTTCTTTGTTCTTTATATCCTACAATGCATATATAAAATTATTTTCACCAATCTATTTGGCTATGTTTTGGCACATCGTCTGGTCCAGTGGGATTCAAGCCAGACATTTTGGCCCAGAAGCAGAAACGATACAAACATGCTGCAAAGAGCTGTAAGCACACAGCACTTTTTAAAAAAAAATCAATCTGCTCAGATGTGTTAGCACAATTTTGAAGCAGGTGGTCTTGAACTTGGGTCTTTTGATACAGATGTAGGGTCACTACCACTGCATCACAAGTGTCCTGTTTTTAAAATTCCAACTAAACTGGAAAGAACAAAGAGATGGAATGGAAAAATTGCATTTCGTTCAGTTTAACCAAACTGGAACAACACTTTGTTAAATCAAATTATTCAGATGTGGTATGACACATCTCTTGGAGGGGAGTATATATTCAAACTATAACGAATTGGATAGCTTGCATCGATCTAATGTTAACTCATGCACTAACAACAATCACAATTTGATAATGCCATATAAAACATCAAGCACAGTGGTATGAATATTCCCACACTTCGAGAAAATATTTTTCTTTCAACAATTCACCTATTCCGTTCAATGTGAAACTATCGTCAAATTGCTTCTTGACACATACATCCAATTTGGACCACGCAATGTGAATGTTTATTTTTTCAATGATACTACCTCATGATCTAATGCGTTATACAGGACCTAAACGTGCCCTGCACTAATGTCCAGTGTTCTTTGTGCTGTCCACAAGGACACCTCAGCTCAGTTGGCCGGATGGCTCATGTGCAATGCAGGGTAACACCAACAATAAGGGTTCAAATTCTGCACTGGCTGAGGTCAACATAAAGGCCTCATTTTTTTCAAATGACCTGAAGGATGGTGACCTTCAGGTTAAATTCACCAATAGCTGCCACTCTCTAATGAGAGAGCAGCCTATGATCCTCAGGACTAGAGTGATTTTCACTTTCACTTCACAAGTCCATGGTATCAAAGTAAGGATTGATAAACAAAAAACGTGGAGCTAACTTTCAATATAAATTCTTCCAAAACATAAAAAATGACTATTTAACAGCTTTAACTCTGTTTCATCCACCAGCCAGACAAGTAATACATGCATTTCTGGGATGAAAAGCATTGAGACTAATAACTCGTGCAAGTATTGCATCTCATGGTTGAAAAATTTGAAAAGGAGAAATCAATTTTCAGGCTTTATGTAAAAGCATGATTTTGTTGGTGAAAAGATGGAGTTGCTATATATATATATATCATGACCTTTCATGATGCAATTGTCTCACTTGTGTGTACGGAGATTAGTGGAACTGACTCTTTTATATTAGTCCATAGGGAAATTTTAATACTTTTTTTCTTTATAAAAGTGCCTTTTCATGCCTGGGCACAAGTCCACGAAGAAACAGTTAAATGCAAACATTGCAGAAAATTGTATTTACACATGGGTCAATGTCACCAACCCTGGATCTGCATCTATCCTAAACTGATTCAACATAAAATGCTATTTAACAGGTAGGTGGATTTATTTTCTGTGCAAAAACTATAAAACTATAATTAATAATGATCAATTGACGTTACAATATAGTTACCTCAATGTAAATATCTTTAATCAAATCAGGATACAAGAAGAAACATACACTTCCTCCGGTGTTTGACTTTGCTTCTAGTTGTTCTACAACCAGCATAAACTCGATCTCACCTGCAATACACAATACTTCCTTTTGTATCAACAAATATTACTTTTAGTTTCAGCATTCAAATAAAATATTTCTAAAAAAATACAATAATCAAGAAATTTTATTCCAAGAAATAAAACAAACATTGTCTGCAAAAGACATGGATAAAAAAATTCACTTATTTATACTTACAAGTTCATTATCTAACAATGATCACAAGTCACAAATAAGAGTCATGGATATAATGTTACAAGTTAGATGTGTGTGTCAGAAAGTATTAGAAAGTATACTGAAACCCATCACCAGATTTGAGAGTTATTAAACTAACATCACTAGTGTCCTCAAATATTGTGGATCTATATAATCAAGTTTAGATTACTGTGTTGCACAATATCCTGGATCTAATCTTCAATGAGGCATGTCAGCTTGGCACCCCCCACTCCCAGTTCAAAACCAATGATCAGGAAAATGTAAAATAATGAAAGATTGAATAATTTTCAGAAATAGAAATTAATCATTTCATTAGTCTGTGCTAAGTGCAAGAACACAGTAATACAGAATCACAAGAACCAGGGGAAGTGTGGGCAATTCAGGCCCTCAAGCAGCCCTACCATTTAATATGATCATGGCTGATCTCACTGGGGCCTCAACTTTCCACAAACTGTCAATCCATGACTAATTAAAACGGTCTATTACCTCCTTAAATGTATTCAGTATACTGGCATCCATCACACACTGAATTAGTGAATTCCATATTTTCAGGAGCCTTTGAGAGAAGTAATTCCTCTTGCCTTTATTTTAAACCTGCCACCCCTTAGCCTGAAACTATGACTTCTTGTTCTAGATTGCCCCAGAAGGGGAACATCCACTCTACATTTACTTCGTCAATCCCTTTATGATCTGAAGATAGATCTCCTCTCATTCTTCTAAGTTCTAGCAAGTACAGGTCCAAAGTGGTCAATCTGATTTCACACATAACCCCTTCATTTTGGGATTAATTGAGAGAGCTTTCTGTGAACTGCCTCCATTGCAATTACATCTAATCCACAATAATTGCACAAATCCTGGAAAATTATGTTCAGTCGGTGCAATAAGTGCAAGATATTCAATTCTAATAGCATTTCACATTCAAATCAATCATGTGACTACTCCCAGAAAAATTGTTTATCATTATTAAAGCATATTTTCCTGCAAACAAATTACTACTAAGAGCCGAAGATTAGTGCAAAAATTGAAAAAGTTGTTTGCAAACACACCAGAACACCAAATTAATGCAACGCTAATATTCACCACTTACGTTCGGCAATTGGTATTTGTACAAAATTCGATAATGCTGCAAAAAATGGGAAATCCTCAGAGCTCACAACATTGAGCCAGGAGAGAAAGGAGGATTTAACGTCATCTATTTTAATTTCCTGTGGCTGAACAAGAGGAAATTTATCTTTTAATTCATTGGTTTCTTAAAAGTATATTTGAATACTTAAAAATATAAATAATAAAAAATAGGTTCTACAAATTTGTACAAGTTAAAATATGTTAACTTTACTCACTTCAGAAACGCTGCAATTAAAGCTAAAACTCTACTTAAGTCTTTCCATCAAGTATTTATCTGGAATACATTCCAATGTCCATTCACCTTAGTAAAAATAATTTTTAACACAACACAAGATTATTTTCCCCAAGCAAATTAATTTCCCTTGCACTCATCTGCAATGTTCGCATAACTGGCGGAAAAGTAACTGGCACAGTGGTATCTCCAGGTCTGAGCTAAGAGTCCTTAGTTCAAGAGGAGTGTAATAACATCTCAGTACAGGTTAATTGGAAAATAGCTATAACACTTTTGAGCTACTTACAGAATAAATGAAACCGTGCACAATAAATGCAGCCTTCTTTGGAACACCCAAATAAACCCCATAAATTTGCAATTTGGAGTTTACAGACATAAAAATGGAAAAAAAAAAGGCTTAGTTTGGTCTTGTGGATGTGAACCCACCTTCCACTGAGAATTTGGTTACAATTTTGGCTCTGCACCATACTAATGGGCATGAAATGCACATGATTTTATGAAAATTGCTTCGTAAATTTCCAACACTGAGTAATGTATGCAATGAACTTAGAAACAAGGTCAGGGAATAGGTTCTCTTCTTGCTCTCACTTTAAGAATTAATTTAGCGATAGATTTCACTTTTCTCCCCCTTTATTGTGAAGTGAAACATTTACTTTTTTTGCTATTTGACAATACTCACCAGCATTTGCAAGGGTTGCAATTGAATTCTGGATGGAAGGGAAGGATTCAATTTTAACGAATTTATCCTGACTACAGCAGATGCTTCCACATTCAAGTTCTTTCTTAAACTATCTGGAATCTGACAAGAAATACTGATAGTGAAACAAACAGCAACCTCCTGCAACATATCCTTACGGTTAGTAACATTTCCTTTATATATAATTGCAAGTGATCATTTTAATTTGGTTGATTAGATAGTTATTTTCCCGGTATATAACATTCAATTTAGGTGCTCTTGTGGCTCAGTAATAGCATTCATACCTCTGAACTAGGAGGCCCAGATTCAGGTCTCACTGCTCCAGAGGTTTTATAACACATCTGGAAAGGATGATTAAAGATATAGTCAAGTTCTAAACGTCTTCCGGAACTTCCAGAAGGGTAAATCTTATGTACTAAGTATTAGAAAATTTTAATGATAGTTAAGATGGAAACATATGGAAAACATTCCTACGAGTATATTTATACAACTAGGTTATATATTTAGCAGAATAATGCTGTCACTATTGCCAAAAGTAGATGCCATTTGAAATTAATCAATCATTCAGACAGGTTCATTGGACCACATCCAAAAGTCCCATCATGGGACAAGAGTGGGACAGGTGAAAAATATTTGAGTTTCTGTATAACTTTAGATAAAGATATCTCAAATACATCACACAAAATATATTGGCAAAGGTAGCACAATATGGTGAGACAAAATTGCTTGGTTTAACAGATAAGTACTGAATGAAATAGAAATAACCAGGGCATTATTATTTTGCACCGTTCTGCAGAAATCATAAGATTATTTGGCAGCCTTCTTGTCAACTGAAATGATGAGTGCAAACAAAGTATTGGATGGATAAAAGTGCAGCTGTCTGATTACACCTATACTGGAGTTCTGGTCTAAATTATGAATTTAAGCATTAGGATGGGGTTCAGATCCACCAACTTTGGTTCAGAAATAAACAGTTTCCAATTGAGCCAAGCTTTTGTCACAAGATATTCAGGAGCACTGATGATAGATTGCAGCTGTGGTTTATAGAAGACAAGTTAACAAAATAAAATCAAAACACAAACAAAAGACTGGTTATAAAGAAACCAAAATTAATACCAAATATATTTAGTTACACAAAGTTCTTTAACCTTGCAAAAAAAGTTCATATGATTTTTATAACCATAATATACAAAAAGATTGTTATTGCACATTACTCCAAGCTACTTTATTAAAATTGAGTGCTTTATAGAAAGCCTAATTGAACACTGTTGTTTAGTAAATTCAGGCACAAACTGACACACAAATTGCAACACAATTCTCAAATGTGCAATACTAACCCAAACTTTTCCACTATGAAAATCATTGGACTTAGTACACTTTAAATGTTCACACCCATGACAGATTATTTTAATAATGCAAGATTCATCTTTTGCTCGGTTAACTCTGGCTTTTGTGTCATTTTCGTCAATTTTTTTCTTTTCCGATAGTAGATTTTGCTTGGATATTTCCTTTTGTTCTCTATATGATAACAGTTTTGTTAGTTTCCCATAAATAATCTGCGTATCACTGTTGTTCAACGGAAGTACGTCGTGTTGCCAAGAAAAGATATGAACTGTATCAGGCTGCCTTCGGTTCCATAGCGTTGAGCCATGCATTTCTAAATTACTAGGAAATCTTTTACACACTCTGAATATTGAGTCTATTTCAAAGGATGTGGAAACAGTGTTTAAAAAAGTATGTTTGCAAACAACTTTGGAAGGAAGTTGTTCCGCAACATGTGAATTTACAGAGAATTTATTTTTAATCAAACGCCATATATTTGACATGATGCTTCCACTGAAAGAGTCTTGAGTTTCCCTTGTATGATTTTCATTCATTTCATGTTGATCATACAACTTCTTGGAAGAATGTACAATCCGAGGTTTCTCAAAATTTTCTTCATTAATTTTGTTGCTGCCCAAGTTAGGTTCTTTACTTAAAGAACTGTATCCAACGAAAGTAGTGTTTAGAGAAGCTCCTTCAATTTGCTGTAATTTAGGTGACACAACAAGTTCAGTGAAGGGCTCTAACCTTCCATATGCACCAGCAGGCATCAGGGAACCTAGAACAAAAAAAAAGACATACCATTCATAAAAATGAAAGACAAATCTTTTGTGCCTTCTACATGAGCCCACCTGAAAACACTTTGCAGTCAATTAGGTAAACTGAAGTAGTCACTGCTGATTTTAAAAAAGGCAATTAATGCACAGCAAGCACCCACAAACAAAAATGCAATACTGACAAATTCGCAGTATTAGCATAGAAATAAACATTGGCTAGCATATGAGGGGGATCTCTCCTGTTCTTAATCAAAAGATGACTATAGTATCTTTTAAATTACTTAACAAGGCCTCAGTTCAATATCTCACCTAAAAGATGGCAGCTCTGACAGTGCAGCATTCCTTCTGTAATGAACTAGAATGTTAGCCTAGATTGCGTGCTTAATTCTCCACACTGGGGCAGGAGATAACACTAGTAACGAATTTCATGGCATTGTGTACTCAAAAAAATGCAATAACCTTTGCCCCTAAGCACCTCCATCAAGAAAACATTTTTCTCCCCACGATAAAGGAATAATCCAGGTACTGATTGACAGTAGTTGCTTTCTGTTATATCTGATGCAAGTTTAATTACGTGGTCATTGTATACCCATTATGTGCTCGATAACTAATCAAGAATAAAAAAAAGTTCTATTCTTATTTACTTATCTGGTAACTTATCAGTTAGTCATTAGGAAGCAAATGGACTGTTATCATTGTTTGCAAGGCAAATGGAAGATAAAAGTAGAATTGCGTAGAGCATTGATGAGGGCACATCTTAAGTACAGTGTACAGTTTAGGACTCATTTTTTAAGAAAGGGTGCAAACATGTTAGAAGTAATTCACAGATAGTTCACTCAACTGATACCCAGGATTTTGTTTGGGGGAGGGTGGTCAGGTACATCTTACAGAGAAAGACTGGACTGAGCACGTAATTACCTGGAGCTTAGAAGAAATAGGCATAAATATATTCAATAAAAATAAAATCCCAAGTGAACTTGAGGAATCCAAAAGAACGCTTCCCCTTTTGGTATGGGCTAGAACTACAAGACAGATTTTGAAAATAAGTGGTCTTCTGTTTAAGATGAAGATAAGGATTTATTTTCTTTCACAGGGCCAAGAATATTTGGAATTTTCTCCCACAGAAAAAAGCAGCAGCAGAGTCAATGAAAACATTCAAAATAGAGATAGAGAAATTTTTGACTAATAAGAAAGTTGAAGGCTATCGTGGATAAATGGGAATGGATTGGTTTACTCCAGCTCCTAAATCATAACTTCATATATATGTTCATAATCCCGATAGAAGCTAGCAACATTCCATAATGGCATAACTGAAATCAGAAGTTCAGTGGGAAAACAAAGATGATGATCCATATTCTATTGTTCTGTTGTACAGCTCTTTGTAAAATTCTTGAAGTTGATCTACCACCTCTTGACCATGTTTTATTCCTGCGCAATTGTGCCCTGTTCTAAGGCATCCATTTTTTCTGCCCAATCCTAAGCCCCTAGCTCCTGGAAAATAACTGTCTCCAAATTGAAGCCCATGACTCACCTCTAGCTCATTCCCAGAAATCAAGGCATGAATAAAAGCACAGACACAGAAACACATGAAAATATTCAGCATATGAATTAAGTACAAGAGTAGGTTATTCAGCCCCTTCTCCACCCCACAACAAAATAATGGCTGAACCAACACTAACTTGAAATCCAAACTCCATGCTGAACTTGATAACTTTTTACCCTCTTTATTAACAAGAATATAGCTACTTCTGCCGTAAAAACATTCAAGGACTCTGTTTCAACCAATACTTCAGGAAGAGAGTTCCAAAGACTTGACCTTCTGAAAAAGAATCACTTAATCTATGATAAGTAGACAACCAGATTTATAAACCGTTCAAGAATCTCCCACAAAAGAAAACATTCTCTCCACATCAACCCCATCAAGACTCCCTCAAGATCTAATATGTTCCTATTGTCACATCTTCATTAAATCTAAAGTGCATAATAGCTTAACCAGTATAAACTTCCTCTCTTTCTTAGTGATAACCTAGAAAACCTTCTCTAAATTGCCTCCAAAGTATTTACATCCTTTCTTAAAGTGTGTAGAGTACTCCAGATGCAATCTCACTGAAGTATAACTGAAACATAACCTTCCTACTTTTGTATTCAAGTACCGTCATAATAAATGGTAATCTTACCACAACACTAAGACATAGGAGCAAAAGGAGGTTGTTTGCCCATTGAGTCTTCTCTGCCATTTGATGAAATCATAACAGATTTGATAATTCTCAAGTCAATTTACTGCCTTTTCCCCATAACCCTCAATTCCTTGCTGATTAAAAATCTTGAATTTATTTAATGACTCAGCTTCCACAGCCTACTGCCGTGAATAATTCCACACATTCACTACTCACAAAGATGGCATTCCTTCTCAGTGTCTTAAAAGAGTGACACATCACTCTGTGGTTATGCCGTCTGATCCTACAAGGGGAAATAACCTCTCAGTATCTATCTTGGGTCAAGCTCCCCGAGAATTTCATGTGTTTCAACAGGTCACAACACACTTTTCTAAACTGAAGTGAAACAGATCCATAAAAACTCAACCTTTCCTCAAATAAAAAAAATCCCTTTACACACAGGATCAACCTAGTGAATTTTCTCTGAACAGCCATTGTCTGCTAGATAAAAACTGAAATAACTGTGGGTGCTACAAATCATGAA
This sequence comes from Chiloscyllium plagiosum, assembly GCF_037043375.1. Taxonomy (NCBI): domain Eukaryota; kingdom Metazoa; phylum Chordata; class Chondrichthyes; order Orectolobiformes; family Hemiscylliidae; genus Chiloscyllium; species Chiloscyllium plagiosum. The sequence continues at coordinate 28,861,260 of NW_028270143.1, read as the reverse complement.
CAAAAACAGAAATTGCTGGAAAAATTCAGCAGGTCTGGCAGCATCTGTGGAGAGAAATCAGAGATAACTTTTCAAATATGGGTTCGGAGGAAAGGTCACCAGACCTGAAATGTTACCGATGATTTCTCTTCACAGATGCTGCCAGACCTGCTGAGCTATTCCAGCAATTTCCGTTTTTGATTCTATTTGTCTGCCCTATTTCCTACTGAACTTGGATGCTAGCTTTTTTGTGATTCATGAACAAGGACTCAAGTCTCTCTGTGCTGCATATTTCTGCAATCTTTCTTAACTTAAATAATATTCAGTTTCTCTACTCTTCTTTCCCATATGCGCAACCTCTCATTTACCCACATTCTATTCAACCCTGCAAGTTTCTGCCCCTTCATTTAACCAATCTACATTGCTCTGTAGACTAAGTCATCCTCACCACTTACCTTCCTACTTTTTGTCATTTGCAAACTTGACTATAGCACATTCACTTTCCTCATCCAAGTAACTAATATATATTGTAGATAATTACACTCCACCAGTTACAGGTTGCCATCGTGACAAATGACCGCTTTTTATAATTTACTTTCCTACCTAAATTTGTCATCAAGTTTGATTTAGATCAAGGTATAGTTGCCATTTATATAAATTGAGAAGCTAAAGATCACAGCACCAAATCTGAAGCATAGGGTTGGCTACTTAGATGATGTAGTTTCCAGCAATTTGCAGTCAGGCTTTTTTTTTAAAAACAAAAATTGTACCTAGTGATCAAACTACATCTGTTTTAAACATGCAAAATTCTAAGCAGCTCGTTATCTTTTCCAAACCAAACAGTACAAAGTAATTGAAAGATTTGTCTCGCCCATTGTGTGCACATTTCTAAGAACATTTAATAAAATTCAGAGGCCAAATATTACATTGAATGGAGAACTGGAATACTGAACAATTTTGTAAATAATTGAATTTTCCATACATCTGATAAGTTCTGATTTTCCAGATCAATGTAATTAGATTAGATTAGATTAGACTACTTATAGTGTAGAAACAGGCCCTTCGGCCCAACAAGTCCACACCGCCCCGCCGAAGCGCAACCCACTCATACCCCTACATTTACCCCTTACCTAACACTACGGACAATTTACTATGGCCAATTCACCTGACCTGCACATCTTTGGATTGTGGGAGGAAACCGGAGCACCCAGAGGAAACCCTCGCAGACACGAGGAGAACGTGCAAACTCCACACAGTCAGTCGCCTGAGGCGGGAACTGAACCCGGGTCTCTGGCTCTGTGAGGCAGCAGTGCTAACCCCTGTGCCACCGTGCCGCCCACCAGTAATCTTTACTTGATTACTGAACCTACAGATTTATTAACATTCCTTGTAGATAAACAATACTTCTCACATTCTATATTCCTATATTATTTTTATCTTGAATGCAAATGCAGTTATTGCAAATTCATTAATACAGTAAATCCCTGTTTACAGTCGACTCAGTTAATGTTATTTTGTTTTAACATTGTTAATAAAATTGGTGATAATCTTCCAGCACTTAAAAACAAAATGTTTACTGATGTTTGCTACAGACTTGGTCACCTGGTTGCTCTCAATACTTTGTCCCCATGTCCCCTGGCTTTCTTCTGGGTCCTATCTCTGCCCTTAGTCCTCCTCCTTCACAGTTCTCTTGGCTCCCATTTCCACCTCTGTTCTAACTGGTAAAATCTCAGTGTACGTTTTCTCTGAGCTGTCATTCTATACTTGAACATAAGTACTGGGCTCCACCTCGTGGCAGAAATCAATTAATTTAGGCACTGACCAACATCTGCTACTCGATGGAGTCTGGTCATATACACTTTACCTCTCTTGAAGTGTTAACATGTATTTATAGTAATTACATACATATTGCAATTTTCTATATTTTAAACTTATTTTATTTAAAATTAGTTTATTTCTGATTGTAGGTATTTTGGAAGGTCCACTATTATCTATTGAGAACGATCCTAAAGTACCTAATTGTATAGTGCTTATTTTACATTTGGTAATTTATTTTAGTTTGTAAGTTACTTAGCTAGGAATACACAGCACTTTGCACAGTATTTGAACTTATATACTTTTAAGCATAAAAATGTCTGCAGGAATCTAACACTAGCTTTAAAAAAAAATAACTTCCTATGCTTCTCTTAAGAGTTGTTTCATCTAAACCTGCAATTCTCAGGGACACAGTCTCAACCTTAAGTGAAAACATACTGCATAGAAAAAGATTAAAAAGCTTAAGCCCTCCTTTTCAACAAATATCTAACCATCTTCTGAGTTCCTTTCCCCTACCCCATACTGGATTAGGTTGGAAAAAAAAAAGCAAATGTGATTTTGTGGAATTACATAATGCCTACAGCACAGGAGATCATTTGGCTATAATCCAGGCAATGTCACTCAGCCACCTTTTTCCTATAGTCATGTAACTGCTTTCCAGAAGAATTTAAACAATGCTCTACAAAGCCACTAATAAATATGCCTCAACTTCATTTACATGCAGTGCATGTCAACTACTAACCAAATGCAGTATGAAAAGCACACTCTAGTCAAGGCAGAATTATTGTTTTATAAAGGTTCACCAAACCCCTTTTGCTTTTGTACTTTATAGATAAAACCCAGAATCCCTGTTATTAACTACTTTCTCAACTTGTACTGCCACCTTCAAAGATCTATGCACCTTCAAAGGTCTCTCTATTGCTGAGCCTCCATTGGAATATCCCTCTAGGTTAACTTCTCTCTCCAGCACTATAATATTCTCCAAAGCCAATGCTTTCATCTTTCCTTCACTATCTTACCTGAACATTTTGTATCCAGGAATATTTAATATCCAGTTGCACTACTTTATGCACAGCAAACCTAGTTTAGGCATAACTGCATAATCACTTACTCTCTTCTATGTTGTACCTTACTATTACTTATTCTAGTGCTATCTGCCACTGCTATTAGTTTAGAGAGAGAAAAAATAAGATGTACAATGTTACCTTCTGGTTTACAACTCCCTCCTTGCTAAGTTAGTTTCAATTCTTCCCAACTAATCTATCACAGAAAGGCATTATTCCTTAGTAACAGTTTCATATTTAATATTTTAGCCATGCCCTCTGCCTTCATGCATAAATGACCTCCTTGGTCCCCAATCAACGTCACCACTTCCTCTGTTCTGAGGAAGATTCACTGGACCTGAAAAGTTAACTCATTTCTCTCCACAGATGCTGCCAGACCTGCTGAGCTTTTTCAGCAATCTCTGATTTTGGTTCTCAACCTCACTACTCTTGTTTACCACATTTTGCTATTTATAGATATTTTTAATCAACTTGTTCAGAACTGTTACGATATACATCTGGGGCAGGTGAGACTTGACTCCAGACTTTCTGACCAAAAGGTAGGAACATTACCACTAAAGCCCAAGAGCCCTTTTTTAATATATGTTGCTACAGAAAACTTCTGGTTTCATATTCTATCATTTTCATTTGTTCATGGGAGGTAAGTGGCAGGGGTTAGACTAGCACTTACTGCTTATCCCTAGTTGCCAAGGGGCAGTTAAGAGTCAAGCACATTTTTGTGGGCCTGGAGTCACGTGTAGGTGACTAGGTGAGGTAAGGATGGCAAATTTACATCAAATGACAATAATTACGCAGTCGCCATGAGCCCAGCTTTTTCTTCCAAATTTTTCTTTTCATTAAAATTTCATCATCTGCCATGCTGGGATTCAAAGTGATGTCCTCAGAAAGGACATTAGATTGGAGCTCTTGTTTACTAGTTCAGAGACATTACCACAATGCCACCGCTATCACCACCACCATCACCACAAAATCTGCCCACAGGATCTCATCCATCTACTAACCAATTTTGCCAGTACCAATATTGGTCATGGACTCTGATCGTTCACTTTTCTCAGCGATTCACATTCAGTGAGATTTTGGGCTAGGTACTCAGAGGCAATATGTCATAAAAACCAAAAGAACTGCCCATATTGTAAATCAGAAACAAAAACAGAAATTGCTGGAAAAACCTTAGCAGGTCTGAAAGCATCTGTGGGAAGAAATCAGTGTTAACATTTCTGGTCTAGTGACCCTTCCTCAGAACTGGCAATATGCCATCCTTAATTCATGGCAGTGACTGATCTCTTGGGTTTTGAAATTGTGATATTAGGACTGCTGTCAAAATAATAACTAGTAATAATGTGTATTAACGTAAATACTGAAGCAAAATCATTATTCGTTGATTCACATTTAGTTAACTTACCAACTTCAAGATATATCACAGTACGTTTCTCGATCCATATTGGAAATATTCCTCCTGGATAAACTATTCTGATCTGATCCATAATATATCTTTCAAGTGATGTACTATGAAGCTCCTACAAATATTACACAAGATTAATCCAGGAATATCATCTGTATGTCCTCAACTACAAGCAGCCAGCATATAATTTCAAAATAAAAGAGCAAACATTCCATTTTGTCAACAGTACAAATGCCAATATGAAGTTTAACTGAAGGTCATTAGTGAAGCTAAAGAAACAAAAACAAAACGTTAACTCCATGTTTTCACTCCAGCCTCAGTAAAGAATACATCTGGGCATGTGAATTTTCAGCATTCGTTTGAATGAAGAGAAATATTAGCATTGCAGTTAACTCGTGCCCTTCCAGTGATGACTATTCACATCAGAACGAGTACACTCATACCAGACCCCAATATTGAAATATCTGGAATTTTAATAATCTCAGCTGGAGAAAATGATTGTGTATCTCAGATTTATTTCACACGTTTTAAATAAAAGATGCATTATTTGACACTTATGTCTTTAAAAATGCACATTTGATTATACTTAGTTAATAGCAGTAAAAAAAAATTACCAGTATTTCCCAGTCACTAGGTGAAAGCGGTTCCACAACAACTTGTTGACAGGATGAGACTTGTGCACAAGGCCTGAGAAATACCTGATTCACATAAAACAAAAAAGGAATTAATTGTTTTACCACAAAACTAAAAGCACAATTGTTTTATGAATAATTCCGTGTACAGATCAGCAAATGTAATAGAATGTTAAACAAGAAATGAGAAAACAAGATTACCAGCTTGAAGTCAACTTTTATGATCAGGAAGGAAATTGACAAAGCTAATGGTTAGCTTGAAGGAGAATACACATACGTGGGAACATACTAGTTGAAACAAGTATTGACAATGATGATTTGAAGGTAGCAAACAATAATTAGATGAATGCTACATAAACAAAAAGTGTCTATACTTAATGGCTAGAGGAGATTCAAGTGGAGAAGAAGTATGGTGAAACAGTCAAGGAAGATTTCAGCATTTCAGTGAAGTTAACAAAAACAAGGAGTCAGGATGGGCCACAATATTATATTTTTTTAATTTGTGGATGAAGGCTTTTCAAATATTCTAAGACAACTGCATGGTTTAGGGTTTTGATAGCAATAGTGAAAACTAGCAGTGAAAACAAGGAATGCTAAGAAGTTCTGAGAAGGATTGCTAATGATAGATTGAATGTGGTAAATGATGTTCAGAATGAGGTCAGGCAGCAAATCAAATCAGTAACAGTGCCATATAGAAGGCATTTCTGGAGTATGTACAAGACGGTTTTTTGGATCAGTGTGTTGAGGGACCAACTAGAGAACAAATTGTCCTCAAATGGGTGTTGTATAATGAGAAAGAAATAATTGGCAACCTAATCATAAGGGGTTACAGGACTAGGAGTGCGAGGAGTGACCATAATGATAAAATTCTTCAGACAAAGCGTGACATAGTTCAACCTGAGACGAAGGCCCTGAATCTAAATAAAAGAAACTACAAAAGGTATGAGGCATGAGCTATCTATGAATAAACCAGAAATACTTAAGGGATGATAGTGGATAGGCAATGGGAGAATCTTAAGTGCATGAAGAAACTGCAACAATTGTTCATTCCTGTCTGGCACAAAAATAAAATTGTGAAGATGGCCTGACCATGGCTAACAAGGAAAATTAAAGATTGTATTAGATCCAAACGAAGAGGCCTATAAATTGGTCAAAAATAAAAAAAAAACCACAAACCTAAGGATTGGCAACACTTACATTTCAATAAAGGAGGACAAAGATTGATTAAGAGGGGAGAATAAGCTTGCCCAGAACGGATTGTGAAAGCTTCTATAGGTTTGTCAAGTGAAGACGATTAATGAAGACAAATGCAAGTCCTTTATAACCAATAAAAAGGGGAGTTATAATGGGAGTTAAGATGGCAGACTAACTAAATACATTTTTTGGTCTGTCTTCACAAAAACAGGACACAAATAACATCCCAAAAATGCTGGTGAGCACAGGGTCGAGAGAGGGAGGAACTGAAGGAAATCAGTAGGGAAATGTTTAGAAATTGATGGGATTAAAGGCCAATAAATCCTTAGGGCCAATAATCTACATGATCCTCATTATTTAAAACAGGAGGTAGAGAGAAAACAGGAAATTATAGACCAGATAGGCTAACATTAGATTAGATTAGATTACTTACAGTGTGGAAACAGGCCCTTCGGCCCAACAAGTCCACACCGCACCGCCGAAGCGCAACCCACCCATACCCCTACATTTACCCCTTACCTAACACTACGGGCAATTTAGCATGGCCAATTCACCTAACAGTTGTAGAGAAAATGCTGTAGTCTACTATAAAAGATTTAATTGCAGAGTACTTGGAAAAAATTGTCAGGATTTAAGAAAGAAAATTTTCACTTTACGAAATGGAAATCAAGCTTGACAATCCTATTGGAATCTTTTGAAGATGTATCCAATAGAGCTGATAAGGATGACCCAGCGAATGTGGTTTACTTGGAATTTCAGAAGACTTTCTAGAAGGTCCCATTAAGAGATTAGGATGCAAAATTAAGAGCACAGAATACAGAACAATACGGCACAGGAACAGGCCCTTTGACCCACCATGTCTGTGCTAATCATGTTGCCATTCTAAACTAATACCATCTGCTATATTCCTCTATTCCCTGCCTGTTAAAATGCCTCTTAAATGTTAGTGTTGTGCCTGCTTCTATCACCTCCCCTGGCAGTTGCTCCAGGTACCTACCATCCTTGGTATACATAAACTTGCCTCATATCTCCTTAAAACTTTCTCTTTCACCTTAAACCTACCCCTCCTAATGTTTGACATTTCCACCTTAGAAAACAGACTCCAACTATGCACCCTATACTTGCCTCTCATAATTTTATATAGTTTATCAGATCACTTCTTAGTCTCTGAAGCGCTAGTGAAAACAAACTAAGTTTGTTCAGCCTCTCCTTATAGCCAGTACACTCCAATCAAGACAATATACTCGCATGGCATAGGGGTAGTGTACTAACATGGAAAGAGAACCGGGTAGCAGACAGAAAAAAAAAAGTAGAAAAAAATGGATATTTTCTGAGCGGCAGCCAGTGACCAATGGGGTATCACAGGGATCAAAGCTTGGACCTCAGCAATTCACAATATGCATGGACGATTTAGATGAGGGAAGTAGAGGTAATATCTTCAGCTCGTGCAAACAGTACAAAGCTGGGTGGGAGCATGAACTGTGAAAAGATGGTTGAGTGTGGCTTGGTAAGCTGAGCGAGCAAATGAAGTATAATGTGGATAAACATGAGATTTGACAGCAAAGACAGGAAGGTAGATCATCTGAATGAAAATAAATTGGAAAGGGGGAAGGTGCAATGAGAGCTGAATTTCCCTGCATACCTGTCGTTGAAAGTAAGCATGCAGGTGGTGAAGGAGGCAAATGTTATGTTGGTTTTCAAAGAAGATTCTAGAAAGAGCAAGGATAGCCTTGGTGAGACCATAACTGAAGTATTGTATGCAGTTTTGGTCTCCTTATCTAGGAATGGATGTTTTGAGACCTTTGATCAGTTAGAATCATGCCATTTTAGAAGATTGAGAGGAGAGCTCATAGACAAAGTTCTAACAGGAGTGCACAGGATAAACAAAGGAAGGATGTTAGTGATGACTGAGGAGTCCAGAACTGGGGACCCCAATCTAAAGGGTATGGGTTTGGCCATTTAGAACTACAAATGGGAAATTTCTTCACCCAGAGACAGATGATACTTTTTCAATTCTCTGCCACAGAAACCAGTTCAGACAAAAACATTGAATAGTTTCAAGGAGGAGTGATATATAGTTCTTAGGGTGAAAGAGATCAAAGTAAATACATAGCTAAAAGAATGGAGTGGGAAAGAGGGGTTCCTTTTCATGGGGCACTGGCACCAGTATTAGAACAAGTGGGATCTGTAAAGTTGGGATGGTCTCCACCTGAACCAAGCTGGGACCAAAGTTCTAGCTAAAAGGGCAAATAAGGTGGTCAATAGGACTTTAAATGAGTAAGTTGCAGGGGGTTAAGAAGTATAATGGCCAATGGGAAACAAAGCTGTAGGTTAACATTTGTATGGAAAAGTCTGGGGAAAAAAAAGTGAAAAGAAAGGAGAATTCAGGAGAGATTACTAAAGTCTCCAGAACACAAAATAGGACAAAGTGTTTGGAAAGGGTTAGGAATCAAACTTCAAGCACACTGGATAAAGAAATGACAATGAGAAGAGTGGTAGTAAATACAGGACTGAAGGTATTGGATCTGGATGCATGCAGCATACGAAATAAGATAAGTGAGCTTGCGGCACAAATTGAAATTGGCAGGTATGATGTGGTGGGCATCACAGTGACATGGCTGCAAGGGGAGCAGAACTGGAAGCTAAATATCCAAGAATATACATCCTATTAAAAAGACAGGAAAGTGGGGAGATGGTGCCTTATTAGTCAGAATAAAATTAAATAAATAGCAAGAAATGATTCAAGGTCAGAAGATGTAAAGTTGAGTGGAGTTGAGGAACCAAACAGATTAAAAAAAACATAATGGAAGTTAGGTACAGGTCTTCAAACAGTAGTCAGGATGTGGGGCACAAGATACACCAGGAGATAGAAAAAGTGAGCACGAAAGGCAGGTTAAAGTTATCGTGGGGGATTTCAATATACAGGTTGACTGGAAAAATTAGGTTGCTGTGGATCACAAGAAAAGGAATTTGTGAAAAGTCTATGAGACGGCTTTTTAGAGCCGCTTGTGGTGAGCCCACTAGGAAACTGACAAATTTGGATTTAACGATGTGCAACAAGATAGACTTGATTAGGGAGCTTAAGGCGAAAGGACCCTTAGGAGATAGTGACCATAATATGACAGAATTTATTCTGCAATTTGAGAGGGAGAAGCTGGAACCAGATGTAACTATTACATTTGAATAAAGGCAACTAAAGAGACATGAGGGAGGAGCTGGCCAGAACTAACTGGGAGAGAAGCCTAGCAGGAAAGACTGTGGAACAGCAATGGCAGGAGTTTCTCAGACAGAAACACAGCAAACATTCATCTGTAGGAAAAAGCAACATACTAAAGGGAGGACAAGGGAACTGCGGCTGAAGAGGAAAGTCAGGAACAGCATGAAAGCATATAATGCGGCAGAGGGCAGTGGAGTGGGAAGGCCGAGGATTGGGAAGCTGGCAAAGACCAACAGAGGATAAAGAAAAAAGATACAAGGAGGGAAAAGATTAAATATGAGGGTAAACTAGCTAGTAATATAAAAGACTGCAAGAGTTTCTTTAGATATGTAAAGGGCAAAAAGAGAGGGGCAAAAGTGGACCTTGGGCAGCGGAGTAGCCATGGGCACCCGCATGGACCCCAGCTATGCCTGCCTCTTCATAGGATATGTGGAACAGTCCATCTTCCGCAGCTACACTGGCACCACCCCCCCACCTTTTCCTCCGCTGCATCGATGACTGTTTCGGCGCTGCCTCGTGCTCCCACGAGGAGGTTGAACAGTTCATCCACTTTACCAACACCTTCCACCCCAACCTCCAATTCACCTGGACCGTCTCAGACTCCTCCCTCCCCTTCCTCGACCTTTCCATTTCTATCTCGGGCGACCGAATCAACACGGACATTTACTATAAACTGACCGACTCCCACAGCTACCTAGACTACACCTCCTCCCACCCTGCCCCCTGTAAAAACGCCATCCCATATTCCCAATTCCTTCGTCTCCGCCGCATCTGCTCCCAGGAGGACCAGTTCCAAATCCGTACAACCCAGATGGCTTCCTTCTTCAAGGACCGCAATTTCCCCCCAGACGTGGTCGACGATGCCCTCCACCGCATCTCTTCCACTTCCCGCTCCTCTGCCCTTGAGCCCCGCCCCTCCAACCGCCACCAGGACAGAACCCCACTGGTCCTCACCTACCACCCCACCAACCTCCATGTACAGCGTATCATCCGCCGTCATTTGCGCCACCTCCAAACGGACCCCACCACCAGGGATATATTTCCCTCCCCTCCCCTATCAGCGTTCCGAAAAGACCACTCCCTCCATGACTCCATCGTCAGGTCCACACCCCCCCCACCAACCCAACCTCCACTCCCGGCAGCTTCCCCTGCAACCACAAGAAATGCAAAACTTGCGTCCACACCTCCCCCCTTACTTCCTTCCAAGGCCCCAAGGGATACTTCCATATCCGCCACAAATTCATCTGCACCTCCACACACATCATCTATTGCATCCGCTGCACCCGATGTGGCCTCCTCTATATTAGGGACACAGGCCGCCTACTTGCGGAACGTTTCAGAGAACACCTCTCGGACACTCGGACCAACCAACCCAACCACCCAGTGGCTCAACACTTCAACTCCCCCTCCCACTCCACCAAGAACATGCAGGTCTTTGGACTCCTCCATCGCCAGACCATAGCAACACAACGGTTTGAGGAAGAGCGTCTCATCTTCCGCCTAGGAACCCTCCAACCACAAGGGATGAACTCCGATTTCTCCAGTTTCCTCATTTCCCCTCCCCCCACCCTGTCTCAGTCAAATCCCTCGAACTCAGCACCGCCTTCCTAACCTGTAATCTTCTTCCTGACCTCTCCGCCCCCACCCCACTCTGGCCTATCACCCTCACCTTGACCTCTTTCCACCTATTGCATTTCCAATGCCCCTCCCCCAAGTCCCTCCTCCCTACCTTTTATCTTAGCCTGCTGGACACACTTTCCTCATTCCTGAAGAAGGGCTTATGCCCAAAACGTCGATTCTCCAGTTCCTTGATACTGCCTGACCTGCTGCACTTTTCCAGCAACACATTTTCAGCTCTGATCTCCAGCATCTGCAGTCCCCACTTTCTCCTCGAAGATTTATTTTGAGAGGACTAACAAAAGCAGGAATGCACTTCTGAGGCTTTATAAGGCTCTGGTCAGACCACATTTCGAGTATTGTGAGCAATTTTGGGGCCCATCCCTCAGGAAGGATGTATTGGCCCTGGAGTTGGTACAGAGGAAGTTCACGAGAAAATTCTAAGAATGAAAGGCTTAACATATGAGGACTCCAGATCTATACTCAGTGATCTAATTGAAACTTACAGAATACCGAACAGCCTGGGCAGAGTAGATGTATTCATTAGCAGGAGAGACTAGGGCATAGCCTTATAGTAAAAGGGAAGACTCCTTAGAACTTCTTCAGCCAGACAGTGGTGAATCTATGGAATTCATTGCCACAGAAGGTTGTGGAGGCCTGCTCATTGAATATATTTAAGACTGAAATAGATAGGTTCTAGATTGTCAAGGGGATCAAGGGTTATGGGGAGAAAAATGGAGAATAGGGTTGAGAAACTTCTCATTCATGATTGAATGGCAGAGCATACTTGATGGGCCAAATGGCCTAATTTCTGCTGCTACATCTTATGGTCTTGTGGATCAAAGAAAACTTGAACAAAGTACTGAGTTGGATAAGGCGGCCTGTAGGACTGAGTGGTCTATTCATGTTCCAATTTTCTGTGTTTCTATGATACTGATATTGCTCAGTCTCTACTTTAACATGAGATGGCAGTGAAGTTGATTACTGAAACCCAACATATTGAGACAATTGCACCTGTCACAAGATAGCTTTGCTTTGCCAGCAATATGAATGAAGTAAACATTGATCCAGAACTTAACTTCAGAAAAACAATCGGAAATGGGATCAAAAGCATCTAAATCAAAATTGAAAACATACTGCACATTTACAGATATCAGTGAGGTACAGCATGCAGATGACAAAGATAATTAACACGCAGGTTTGTGTATGTCAGTAACAATGCACAGAAAAAACACTAGAAGTGATACTAATTCTGACAAACAAACTATCAGTACCAGAGACCAAAGTTGGAAGATAAAGTAGTTGATTTTGTCAATAGCAAAGAATGGGTCCTGAAATGAGCAAGTGACCCATAGAAGGTACCAGCTACGACTTTGACCCAAAGCAATTTTGCTAACAACAGGCAGAGTAAAAATCAAATTGGAGTGCTGTAATGCAAAGATGAATTGCAGAATTTTGGAAAATGGATTGTTAAGAAACTGGAGGTGTTTTTTTTTTGAGGAGCAGGAGAATAACAAATTTTGAATGAGTTAGGCATAGTGTCACAGGAGAGGGCTGGGCTAATGGGCATACAAGCCAAGGGAAATTTAATAACCAGATGGTGATAAAAGGATGAGTCAATTGATTGCATACATGGTTAGTTAATAAATTTGGGAAGCGTAGCAAAACAGAAATATTGCAAGTTGTTTCTGTAGCTTTGAAATGTGAAGATGATGAGTGTATATTAGCTATTGCAGGAATGCAAATTGGTCAGGATTTACTCACAAAGGAAGGAAGAAAAGAAGGGATGCAAACAAAAATTGTTTCATAAGAACAAGGAGCTGGAGTAGGCTGTCCAGCCCTTCAAGCCTGCTCTGCCACTCAATAAGATAATGGCTAATCTCTTCGTGGACACAGCTCCACTTACCCGTGCTCTCACTATATCACTTAATTCCATTATTTTTAAAAAGAAATCTACCTTAGCTTTAAAAGTGTTTCAAGAAGTAGCATCAAAAACTTCTCTGAGAAAGTTTCACAGTCCTCTGCACATGGATTAACAACCCTCTGGGTGGAGAAATTCCTGCTCAATTCAGTCCTAAATCTGCTCCCTCTATTTTTGAGGCTATGCCCTCTTTCCTAGCTTCACCTGCAAGTGGAAACATCCTATCTACTTCTATTTTATTGATTCCCTTCATAATTTTATGTTTCTATAAAGATTCCCTTCATTCCTCTGAATTCCAATTAATATAATCCCAATCTACTCAGTCTCTCCTCATAAATCAACTCCCTCAACTCTGGAATCAACCTAGTGAAGCTCCTCTGCACTCCCTCCAGTGCCAGTGCGTCCTTTCTCAAGTAAGGAGACCAAAACTGCATACAATACTCCAGGTGTGACCTCACCAGGACCTTGTACAGCTGCAACATTACCTCTCTGCTTTTAAACTCAACCCATTTAGCAATGAAGGACAAAGTTCCATTTGCCTTCCTAATTACCTGTTGTACCTGCAGACCAACCTTCTGTGATTCATGCACAAGGGCACCCAGGTCCCTCTGCATAGCAGCATGTAGCAACTTTTTACCATTCAAATAATAATCTTTCTTACTGTTACTTCTACCAAAATGTATGACTTCACATTTATTAACATTGTATTCCATCTGCCAGACCTTTACCCACTCACTCAATGTATCTAAGTTTCTCTGCAACGTTTCAGTCCTCTGCACACTTTGCTCTGCCACTCATGTTAGTGTCATCTGCAAACTTTGACACCGTATGTGGTCCCCAACTCCAAATCATCCATATAAATTGTAAATAATTGTGGTCCCAATACCAATCCCTGAGGCACACAACTAGTCACTGACTGCAAGCCAGAATAGCACTTAATCATCCCCATTCTTTGGTTGTTGTTAGTCAAGCATTCCTCTATCCATGCTAATACTCTACCACTAATGCCATGCATCCTTATCTTATGCAGCAGCGTCTTGCATGGCACCTTGTCAAAGGCCGTTTGAAAATCCAGGTACACCACATCCACTGGGTTCCCGTTGTCTACCTTGCTTGAAATGTCTTCATAGAATTCTAAAAGACTTGTCAAGCATGACCTGCCCTTCATGAACCCATGCTGCGTCTGTCCAATGGCACAATTTCTTTTGAGATGCCCTGCTATTTCTTCCTTGATAATAGACTCAAGCATCTTCCCCACTACAGATGTTAAGCTAACTGGTCTATAATTCCCCAACTTTTGTCTACCTCCCTTTTTAAATAGTGGTGTCACATTTGCTGTTTTCCAATCTGCTGGGATAGCCCCAGAGTCCAGCGAATTTTGGAAAATTAACGACAAAGCACTTGCCATTTCTCCCGCTACCTCTTTTAGCACCCTGGGTTGCATTCCATTGGGGCCACAAGACTTATCTATCCATAGTCCTAATAGCTTGCCCAACACTAGCCCATCCATAATAATTGTTTCAAAACAATTGTTTCAAACAATTTCTATCCTCATTGACAATCTTGGAGGCTTACACAGATATTACCACATAAAATTTTACCATGAAACAATAATACAATTCAAGTTGGCCCTGGTAGTAGACAGTTATACTAACTGGTCACAAAGTATATTCAAGCTCATGTTGCACAAGATTGATATTACAGGAATGAGTACCTGGTGTATCAGTGGAATACTACAGGTGAAAACAATCTAAAATCTGGGAGGAATAAGCACAAAATATGGATGGTAGCCAGGATGGTATGGAGGAGAAAGTGAGGTCTGCAGATGCTGGAGATCAGAGCTGGAAATGTGTTGCTGGAAAAGCGCAGCAGGTCAGGCAGCATCCAGGGAACAGGAGAATCGGCGTTTCGGGCATAAGCCCTTCTTCAGGAATGGGGAATGTTTGTCCAGCAGGCTAAGATAAAAGGTAGGGAGGAGGGACTTGGGGGAGGGGCGCCGGAAATGTGATAGGTGGAAAGAGGTCAAGGTGAGGGTGATAGGTCAGACTGGGGTGGGGGCGTAGAGGTCGGGAAGAAGATCTCAGGTTAGGAAGGCGGTGCTGAATTTGATGGATTTGACTGAGACATGGTGGGGGGAGGGGAAATGAGGAAACTGGTGAAATTCCCTCATTTCCCCTCCCCCCACCCTGTCTCAGTCAAATCCATCAAATTCAGCACCGCCTTCCTAACCTGAGATCTTCTTCCCGACCTCTACGCCCCCACCCCAGTCTGCCCTATCACCCTCACCTTGACCTCTTTCCACCTATCACATTTCCGACGCCCCTCCCCCAAGTCCCTCCCCCCTTCCTTTTATCTTAGCCTGCTGGACAAACTTTCCCCATTCCTGAAGAAGGGCTTATGCCCGAAACGTCGATTCTCCTGTTCCCTGGATGCTGCCTGACCTGCTGCGCTTTTCCAGCAACACATTTCCAGGATGGTATGGAGACAAGCAAGCCAATTGGGAAAATAATTAAGTCACTGTGTGGAAAATCATGGGTTGGAAGTGAATGGTTAGCATGAGGGAGCTGAAAAAAAATTCAAGGAATGAAATATTTTTAATTGCAATGAGTTGAATCAAAAGATATTCAAAGTAAAACATGTAATCAAACTGAAGGAGATATATAGTGCAGAAACTCCCAGACCTGTCTTTAACGAAGTAATTACTAAGCAGGTTTGAAAAAATTAAGTTGGAAAGTTACTGTTCACAGACCTGTTCTCCATCTTTGAGCCCAAGTTTAATTCCCAATTGTCTGCTAATCTCTGCAATGTTTTCTTCTTCAAAACCAGCATATCTTCGTCCGACCCAACTTAAGAATGCTGTCTGCTGAAGACCCCATGACAATTCAATGGCTTGACACTATAAATTATCAGAAAAAGATAAACAAAGAATTACACAAACACTACTTTGACAGAAAACTAAACAGTATAAATGCTCAATAGTCTAATCACCACAGGAGAGAAGGTACAATTCTGCAGTGCCAGAATTCCAGTGAGCATGTCTTATAATAAGTCAAATACATTTACATCCATAGAAAATTAACCAATATCAGCAATAACCAATGTGATGAAATGGCAAAATCAGCAATTCTTGGTACACATCCACTTCTAACAGTAGCGCAGGAGTACTATCTCTGTGAATACAAATGCTGTGTGACAGAGATTGGCCCAGCTTTTGCAGTAGCAATAATGGAAAAACTGTCCACATTTGGTATCATTAACCTGAAATGCAAATATTGAGTTCATAAATATGTAGAATCATGAGAAAATCCACCAGTTGTTATCAGCAATTCCATACTTTGCCAGCTACTGTACTGTTGAGACAGTTTTTACAAACAAGGAGGGGGGGGGGGGGAAAAAGAACTATTCAGCCCCTCAAACTAACTGCACCATTTAGTAGGATCACAGCTTATCTGACTGGAACCTAAATCCACACTCCAGTCTATGTCTGATAAGCTTTCACCCTTTACTTAGTAAAAGTCTATTTCGGCCTTAAAAATATCCAAAAACACTCTTCTTGAAAAGGCAGTGGGTACACAGTTTCAAAGACTCGCAATCCTCTGAGAAAAAAATTTCATATGTTTTAAATAGGCTACCTTTATTTTCTAAACAGTGACCCTTAGTTTTAGACTATCCAGAGGAATCAGCCTTTTCACTTTTACCCTGTCAAAACCCCTCATAATTTTACATGTTTAAATCAGGTGGCCTTTTACTCTCCAGCAAATGGAAGCTGGTACGTACAACTTTCGCTCATAAGAAAACTCACCCATTCCATGTATTAGTATTGTAAATATTCTATGAACTTCTTGCAACATATTTACATTCTTCCTTAAGGAAGGCAATCAATTCTGTACACAGTGCTCCAGATGTGTCTCACCAGAGCCCTGTATAACTTTTATATTCAATTCCCTTTGTAACAGATGATAAATATTCTATTAGCTTTCCTAATTACTTGATGTACCTGTATATCAGCCTTTTAGCAACTCATGCACTAGAATACACAGAACTTTCTGCATCTCAGCTTTACAAACTTTCATCAATAAATAACATGCTTTTTAAAAAAAATTTCTGCAAAAATGGACAATTTCACATTTCCCCACACTGTACTCCATTTTCCATATCTTTAACCATTTATATTTTTCCAGAGTCATGTCCTCTTCACAACTTACTTTCCTACCTATATTTGCATCATCAGTAAATTTGGCAACAATACATTCTGCTCTTCATTTAAGTAATTTATGTGGACTGTTGGGATCTCAACACTGATCCCTGTGGCACACAACTCATTTCCTCTTGCCAACCTGAAAAAGATCCACTTAGGACTACCATAAACAATTATCCTTCAACAGTAAGGCATTCAACAGGGTTCCCCATAGGAGACTGGTGAGCAAAGTTGGGCGGCACGGCGGCACAGTGGTTAGCACTGCTGCCTCACAGCGCCAGAGACCCGGGTTCAATTCCCGCCTCAGGCGACTGACTGTGTGAAGTTTGCACATTCTCCCCGTGTCTGCGTGCGTTTCCTCCGGGTGCTCAGGTTTCCTCCCACAGTCCAAAGATGTGCAGGTCAGGTGAATTGGCCATGCTAAATTGCCCGTAGTGTTAGGTAAGGGGTAAATGTAGGGGTATGGGTGGGTTGCGCTTCGGCGGGTCAGTGTGGACTTGTTGGGCCGAAGGGCCTGTTTCCACACTAAGTAATCTAAAAAAAAGATCTCATGGAATACAGGGAGAACTAGCCATTTGGATATAGAACTGGCTCAAAGGTAGAAGATAGAGGATGGTGGTGGAGGTTTGTTTTTCAGACTGGGAGGCCTGTGACCAGTGGAGTGCCACAAGGATCAGTGCTGGGTCCACTACTTTTCATCATTTATATAAATGATTTGGATGGGAGCAGAAGAAGTCTAGTTAGTAAGTTTGCAGATGACACCAAAATTTGAGGTGTACTGGACAACAAAGAAGGTTACTTCGGATTACAACAGGATCTTGATCAGATGGGCCATGGGGGTGAGAACTGGCAGATGGAGTTTAATTTAGATAAATGCGAGGTGCTGCATTTTGGGAAAGCAAATCTTAGCAGGATCTATACACTTAATGATAAGGTCCTAGGGAGTGTTGCTGAACAAACTGACCTTGGAGTGCAGGTTCATAGCTCCTTGAAAGTGGAGTCATAGGTAGATAGGAGTGAAGAAGGCGTGTGATAGGCTTTCCTTTATTGGTCAGAGTATTGAGTACAGGAGTTGGGAGGTCATGTTGCTACTGTACAGGACATTGGTTAGGCCACCTTTGGAATATTGCGTGCAATTCTGGTATCCATCCTACTGGAAAGATGTTGTGAAACTTGAAAGGGTTCAGAAAAGATTTATTAGGATGTTACCAGGGTTGAGGATTTGAACTATAGGGAGAGGTTGAATAGGCTGGGCTGTTTTTCCTGGAGCGTTGGAGGCTGAGGGGTGACTGTATAGAGGTTTATAAAATCATGAGTGGTATGAATAGGATAAATAGGCAAAGTCTTTTCCCTGGGGTAGGGGAGTCCAGAATTAGAGAACATAGGTTTAGGGTGAGAGGGGAAAGATATAAAAGAGACCTAAGGGGCAACCTTTTCACGCAGAGGGTGGTATGTGTATGGAATGAGCTGCCAGAGGAAGTGGTGGAGGCTGATACAATTGCAACATTTAAAAAGCATTATGATGGGTGTATGAATAAGGAGGGTTTGGAGGGATATGGGCCAGGTGCTGGCAGGTGGGACTAGATTGGGTTAGGATACCATGCTGTACACCTCTATGACTCTATAATTTGCCAACTTGCTTCAAACTCTGCAGCAAATGCTGTTGCTTTATCATTAATTGCAAGATTTGCGTCAAAAGACTTTAAAACAAAATGCAACTTCACCAACCTATCATTAATATAGGCAAGGTCCTAAGGCACTTACATTTTGAAAATTGAAACTGTATTCAAACTGGAGAAATGGGTAAAATTTCTGAGGAAGATCTCCCAATCTTTGCCATAATTTCAGCACCATTTCTCTAAGGTTCCTATTGAAGGCATTGTGGTGGGAGACTGAAAGGACTTCACCAAAAAAACTGTTCAAGATATTTTTAACAACTCTTTTCAACATTAATCCACTTTGGAGACAGTTCTGAAAGTGTATGCCTAGACTTAAATAATTTCTTTTGGATATTGTTAATTAAAACCCAAATCACTAAAATAATGCAAAGTAAAGTGGATCAATTATCTTTGTCATTTTTTATTTGCTTTTGTTTGACAGTATTCCTGAAGTAGCTAATTCAATAGAACATGCTCCTGAAAACACCAAATACCAGTTTAAAAAGAAAGCCTGTTTTTGTCAAAATTTGGAGAAAATATCATTTTCCAGTAACCCTTCTCTTAACAGACAAGGCTGTATAGTTATACAGAGTTGAAAAGTGTGGCACTGGGAAAGCACAGCAGGTCAGGTAGCATCTGAGGAGCAGGAGAATTGATGTTTGGGGCATAAGCCCTTCATCAGGAAGGTGTACATGCATTTGTTTAATGTAGTAGTTATGACCCCAATAACACTAGTGTAATGGTGTTTAATGTTACATTAAATCAAAATGACTAACACGGAGTTGATTTCATACATACATAGAAAATGCTAGAGAAACTCAGTAGGTATGACAGCATCTGTGAATACAGAAACAGTTAATGTTTCAAATTCAGAATGATTCTCTTTCAGAACTCAAATTCTAAGTTGATTTAGTTTCATTGCCTAATTACTCATTCACCAATTTTCCAGCACACTAAGATTATGAAATTCTGTTGACATTCTGAAACATGTCCAAATATGGAATAACTTAAAAAGCAATTTAGTACATTTCCAAGAAAGGCAACTGAACAGCTTGCACCAATTTTAAGGTTATGTTCCTTTCTTTTTCAGTGAGCCTCATTCCCCAGCTTGTTCCCACAGAGCCAAAAATTCTCATAGGTGCTTATCTAACTGCCTTTTGAAAGCCACAACTGCATGTGCCTCTATCATAACTGAATAGAGCATTCCACATTCTAAGCACTTGCTGTACAATAAATATTTTTATTCATTTTACCTCTGGTGCTTCTGTCAATTACCTTTAATTTGACCCCTTTGGTTCTCCGCTCTTCCACCAATGAGAACAGTTCTATTTACTCAATCTCGACATTTCTTGATTTTGAAAACCTCCACCAAGTGTCTTCTCAAACTTCTCTTTTCCGACATCAATCTGTAACAAAAGCTATACATCTCCAACTATTCCATTCCATCAACCTGTCATAAACCTCTGCATAGTTCATAATTCCTAGTTTTGTCATTCACGACTGGTCCTGTTGAGATTCTGGTCAAAGGTATCCTTCAGTGTATCAACAGTGGGGGATTCAACTAGCGTAATACCACTGAATGCCAAGGGGTAATGGCTGGATTTTCTTTTGTCGGAGATGGCTGTTGTTCACCACTTGCAGGTTGCTTACTACTTATCAGCCCTACCTGAATGCTGTCCAGGTCTTGCTGCATTTGGGCAAAGACTGCTTCAGTACAGAGTGGCTATGAAGAGTGCTATCTATGGTGCAATCGTCAACAAAAATCCCCACCTGCCCTTATGATGAAGTGAATGTGAATGATGAAGCAGCTGAAAATGGTTAGACATAGAACACAATCTAGGGGAACTCAGAAAGGGCTCTTTTGGCACAGTGATAAGATTCCAACCTCACAGTTAGCAGGCCTAGGTTCAAGTCCTACCTGTTCCAGAGATATGACATATCATATCTGAACAAGCTGATTAAACACTGAGGTACAATGACTTACTCCTGCTATGATATTCTGTGGCTGAGATGACTGGCTGCGGTTCTAACAACCACAACTATCTTCCTTTGTGGTAAGTGTGACTCCAACCAACTGAAAGTTCTCCCAATGATTCCAAGTTTGCTGGGACGCCTTGATGCCATACTTGGTCAAATGTTGCCTTCATCATCAAGCACGATCAGACTTCAGCAAATCCGTCCTGACTTTCCTTAATTAATCTGCATTCAAAGTGGATGTTAAATTTTGTCCCAATTACTATTTCTAAAGCTTTTCTACCACAAGGTTAAACGGACAGATGAGTAGTTGCAGGATTCATCCTTATATCTTTTATCGAACTGGGTAATTGGAACACTGAGGTACAATGATTTATGATTCAACTTCAAACTGGCTTGACTCTCATTCTGGAGCCGAGAATGGATGGCACTCCAAAACAACACCACACTAATTCAACGTTGTAAAGAAATTAACGTGGATTATAAGTGCAAGTCCTGAATTTGAGCTCTAACCTTCTGTCCTGGCCAACAGTGTTGGCACAACAAATTACTATAAAAGAAGGTTACCTCAGATTACAACAGGATCTTGCTCAGATGGGCCAATGGGCTGAGAAGTGTCAGATAAATGCGAGGTGCTGCATTTGGGAAAGCAAATCTTAGCAGGACTTATACACTTAATGGTAAGATCCTCGGGAGTATTGCTGAACAAAAAGACCTTGAAGTGCAGGTTCATAGCTCCTTGAAAGTGGAATTGCAGGTAGATAGGATAGTGAAGGCGGCGATTGGTATGCTTTCCTTTATTGGTCAGAATACTGAGTACAGTGGTTGGGAGGTCATGTTGCAGCTGTACAGGACATTGGCTAGGCCATTGTTGGAATATGCAATTCTGGTCTCCTTCCTATCAGAAAGATGTTGTGAAACTAGAAAGGGTTCAGAAAAGATTTACAAGGATGTTGCCAGGGTTGGAGGAGTTGAGCTATAGGGAGAGGGCTGTTTTCCCTGGAGTGTCAGAGGCTGAGGGGTGACCTTATAGAGGTTTACAAAATTATGAGGGGTATGGATCGGATAAATAGGCAAAATCTTTTCCCTGGGGTGGGGGAGTCCAGAACTAGAGGGCATAGGTTTAAGATGAGAGGGTAAAGATATAAAAGAGACCTAAAGGGCAACTTTTTCACAGAAAGATTGGTACGAGTCATAGAATGAGCTGCCAGAGAAAGTGGTGGAGGCTGGTACAATTGCAACATTCAAAAGGCATCTGGATGGGTATATGAATAGAAAGGGTTTGGAGGGATATGAGCCGGGTGCTGGCAGGTGGGACTAGATTGGGTTAGGATATCTGGTCGGCACGGACGGGTTGGACCGAAGGGTCTGTTTCCATGCTGTTCATCTCTATGACTATAACAGATTCTCTCATCATTATCATTTAGCTGTCTGATGAACCGTGCCCTACAAAACTCTGAGAGTTATATTCCCTGCACTGTACTCCAACATTTGTAAGGTACTTTGGGACATTCCAAGGTAATGCTAGTATGGGATTATTACACAATTAAAGAAATGTTTCCAGAAAGGCTCAGACCCGAGAAGGTGGACGATAACTACACTTAAGACAATAAATGGCAGCATTTTAGTAATCTCTCAAAGTCCCTGAAAAATGTTTTTGATATCAGGCCACAAATAGTTGTATCTTGAACAGACAGAACTTGCAGTCAAAGGATTTTAGGAGATTCACATTGGCATGGCCAGAGGGAAAGATAATCAAAAGTTCCATTGATGGTAGAGAATTCAAGAAACTCCCTAAAAATCAAGGAAAATGGCTATAGATGTTCTCTATTCAGGAATCTATTACAGACAATAAATTACTATTACAGACAAAGCTGGATCTAACTTACAAGAATACAAACTGGTATAGACCATTCAGGCCTATTTCACCATTTAAGTAAGTTATGGCTATCTGCACAATTTCCACATACCTGACTTTGGCCCATATCCCTTAATACCTTTGGTTAAAAAATTATCCATCTCAGACTAAAAATTAATAACTGATCTTAAAGTTGTTTGGAAAGAGTTCGAAATCTCTATCATCTTTTTGTGTAGAAGTAATTCCTAACATTTCTCCTGAATGGTTAATTTTTAGACTGCGCCCTTAATTCTAAAATCCCAACCAGTGGAAGTGGTTTATCTTTATCTACCCTCACTTTTTCTAAGACTTTGATTAGATCACCTCTTAACCTTCTAAATTCTAGAGAAAGCAGGCCAAATTTGCATTATCTCTCCTCACAGATTAACCCTGAAGTCCAGGTATCATTGTTGCAGTTCCTCCAAGACTAAGGTATCCTTCTTAAGGTGGGGTGCCCAGATCTGCAACTGCAAGTGGGATCTAACCAGAGTGCTGTATAACTTCAGTATAACCTCTGCAACCTTGTACCTCACACCTCTTCTTATAACAGTCAGCATTCCATTCAATTTCTTGGATTCTTTTTTTAACCTGTTCATGACATTTTCAAGATCTAAAGTTCAGCACCATTTGAATTTCCTCAGACACGAAAGCAGTCCATGCTCAAATGCAACAAGATCTGGAAAATATCGAGATATGGGCTAACAAATAGCAAGTAACATTGACACCAGAACAATGCCAAGTAACAATCATCTCCAACAAAGACAATCTAACATTGTCAACTGACTTCAATGGTGTTAGAGGGTAATCCAAGATGGAGGACGGGCAAAATTTCTGGCTTAAGAGCTGCTCCTTTTTTTGAGGCATTTTAGTGTTGGAGGTGATTTCCTCGAATTCCAGGAGCAGCAATTACTGTTTTACATGCTGTTGCATTGTTTTGGAACTTTGGAAAAAAAAGTCAAACAACAGCAGTTTAAAAGGGAGAAAAGCAGACCAAGGCAGTGCATGATGAGGACAGTGCAGGGGGAATGAGAGCGAGAGAGCAAACCTGCACAGTTGCTGCCATTGCTGTTTGAATTCGTGTATCGCTAGATATCGGAGTGCATCTAGGAAAATTAATAAACAGTGAAATTCACAACTAATCTTGGAGGAACTGTTGGGCGAAGTTCACAGCACAGAATCAGATAAGTTAATTGTTGTTTTAAAACCCGTCCAAGAGAAAGGCTGCAGTAGATTCTTTCTTGATTATATGTTTTTGGAGATAAGTCTCTTGATTAAACTTAAAATATATGCCATAACTATTAATTTAACCTGGGGCAGTGTTTGTAGAGGAATAAGACAGTGTTATTTTCTGGGTCTGTAGATTGTGAAGGAGCAAATATGGCCTTTACAGTGATATGTACTTCTTGTCAGATGTGGGAGTTTAAAGAGAGTTTAAGGGTTACTGCGAATTATATCTGCCATAAATGCTGTTGGATGTGAATCTTATCAGATCAAGTGGATCGGTTGGAGAGACAAATAGAAGCGATGAGGAATTTGTAACAGCAACAGTATGTGATGGATGGCAGTTATAAAAAGTCTCAGATACAGTCACATAGATGGGTTAACTCCAGGAAGGGTAAGAGAGGTAGACAACTAAAGCAGGAGTCTTTTGTGGATATACCCATTTCAAACAGGTATGCTGTTTTGGAAAATGTAGGGGGTGATGGATTCTCAGGGGAACGTAGCACAAACAGCCAAGTTTCTGGTACTGAGACTGGCTCTAATGCAACGAGGGGTACGTTGGCTTCCAAGAGATCAATTGTGTTAGGGTATTCTGTAGTCAGAGGTACAGACAGACGTTTCTGTGGCCAGCAGAGAAAAAGCAGAATGATGTGTTGTTTCCCTGGTGCCAGGATCAAGGATGTCTCAGAGAGGGTGCAGAATGTTCTCATAGGGGAGAGGGGCCAGCAGGAGGTCATTGTCCACATTGGAACTAATGACATTGGAAGGGATAAAGTTAAGACTCTGAAAGGAGATTAGAGAGAGTTAGGTAGAAATTTAGAAAGGATGTCCTCAAGGGTAGTAATATCTGGATTACTCCCAGTGCTACGAGCTAGTGAGGGCAGAAATAGGAGAATAGAGGAGATGAATGCATGGCTGAGGAGCTGGTATATGGGAGAAGGATTCACGTTTTTGGATCATTGGAATCTCTTTTGGGGTAGAAGTGACCTGTACAAGAAGGACGGATTGCACCTAAATTGGAAGGGGACTAATATACTGGCAGGGAAATTTGCTAGAACTGCTTGGGAGGATTTAAACTAGTAAGGTGGGGGGGGGGGGGGGAACGACCCAGGGAGATAGTGAGGAAAGAGATCGATCTGAGACGGGTACAGCTGAGAACAGACGCGAGTCAAACAGTCAAGGCAGGCAGGGACAAGGTAGGACTAATAAATTAAACTACATTTATTTCAATGTAACGGGCCTAACAGGGAAGGCAGATGAACTCAGGGCATGGTTAGGAACATGGGACTGGGATATCATAGCAATTACGGAAACATGGCTCAGGGATGGGCAGGACTGGCAGCTGAATGTTTTAGGATACAAATGCTACAGGAAGGACAGAAAGGGAGGCAAGAGAGGAGGGGAAGTGGCATTTTTGATAAGGGATAGCATTACAGCTGTGCTAAGGGAGGATATTCCTGGAAATACATGCATCGAGGGAAGTTATTTGGGTGAAACTGCGAAATAAGAAAGAGATGATCACCTTATTGGGATTGTATTATAGACCCCCAAAGAGTCAGAGGGAAATTGAGAAACAAACTTGTAAGGAGATCTCAGCTATCTGCAAGACTAATATGGTGGTTATGGTAGGGGTTTTTAACTTTCCAAACATCGACTGGGACTGCCATAGTGTTAAAGGTTTAGATGGAGAGGAATTTCTTAAGTGTGTACAAGACAATTTTCTGATTCAGTATGTGATGTACCTACTAGAGAATGTGCAAAACTTGACCTACTCTTGGGAAATAAGGCAGGGCAGGTGACTGAGGTGTCAGTGGGGGAGCACTGTGGGGCCAGCGACCATAATTCTATTTGTTTTAAAATAGTGATGGAAAAGGATAGACCAGATCTAAAAGTTGAAGTTCTAAATTGGAGAAAGGCCAATTTTGACGCTATTAGGCAAGAACTTTCAAAACCTGATTGGAGGCAGACGTTCTCAGGTAAAGGGACGGCTGGAAAAATGGAAGCCTTCATAAATGAGATAGCAAGAATCCAGAGAAAGTATATTTCTGTCAGGGTGAAAGGAAAGGCTGGTACGTATAGGGAATGCTGGATGACTAAAGAAATTGAGGGTTTGGTTAAGAAAAAGAAGGAAGCATATGTCAGGTACAGACATGATAGATCGAGTGAATCCTTAGAAGAGTATAAAGAAAGTAGGAGTATACTTAAGAGGGAAATCAGGAGGGCAAAACGGGGACATGAGATAGCTTTGGCAAATAGAATTAAGGAGAATGCAAAGGGCTTTTACAAATATATTAAGGACAAAAGGGTAACTAGGGAGAGAATAGACCTCCTCAAAGATCAGCAAGGCAGCCTTTGTGTGAAGCAACAGAAAATGGGGGAGATACTAAATGAATATTTTGCATCAGTATTTACTGTGGAAAAGGATATGGAAGATATGGAATGTAGGGAAATAGATGGTGACATCTTGCAAAATGTCCAGATTACAGAGGAGGAAATGCTGGATGACTTGAAACGGTTAAAGGTGGATAATTTCGCAGGACCTGATCAGGTGTACCTGAGAACTCTGTGGGAAGGTAGAGAAGTGATTGCTGGGCCTCTTGCTGAGATATTTGTATCATCGATAGTCACAGGTGAAGTGCCGGAAGACTGGAGGGTGGCAAACATGGTGCACTGTTTAAGAAGGGTGGTAAGGACAAGCCAGGGAACTATAGACTAGTGAGCCTGACCTCAGTGGTGGGCAAGTTGTTGGAGGGAATCCTGAGGGACAGGATGTACATGTATTTGGAAAGGCAAGGACTGATTCGGGATAGTCAAGATGGCTTTGTGCGTGGGAAATCATGTCTCACAAACTTGATTGAGTTTTTTGATGAAGTAACAAAGAAGATTGATGAGGGCAGAGCAGTAGATGTGATCTATATGGACTTCAGTAAGGCGTTCAACAAGGTTCTCCATGGGAGACTGATTAGCAAGGTTAGATCTCATGGAACACAGGGAGAACTAGCCATTTGGATACAGAACTGGCTCAAAGGTAGAAGTCAGAGGGTGGTGGTGGAGGGTTATTTTTCAGACTGGAGGCCTGTGACCAGTGGAGTGCCACAAGGATCGCTGCTGAGCCCTCTACTTTTTGTCATTTACATAAATGATTTGGATGCGAGCATAAGAGGTACAGTTAGTAAGTTTGCAGATGACACCAAAATTGGAGGTGTAGTGGATAGCGAAGAGGGTTACTTCAGATTACAACAGGATCTGGACCAGATGGGCCAATGGGCTGAGAAGTGGCAGATGGAGTTTAATTCAGATAAATGCGAGGTGCTGCATTTTGGGAAAGCAAATCTTAGCATGACTTATACACTTAATGGTAACGTCCTAGGGAGTGTTGCTGAACAAAGAGACCTTGGAGTGCAGGTTCATAGCTCCTTGAAAGTGGAGTCGCAGGTAGATAGGATAGTGAAGGCGGCGTTTGGTATGCTTTGCTTTATTGATCAGAGTATTGAGTACAGGAGTTGGGAGGTCATGTTGTGGCTGTACAGGACATTGGTCAGGCCACTGTTGGAATATAGTGTGCAATTCTGGTCTCCTTCCCGTCGGAAAGATGTTGTGAAACTTGAAAGGGTTCAGAAAAGATTTACAAGGATGTTGCCAGGGTTGGATGATCTGAGCTACAAGGAGAGGCTGAACAGACTGGGACTGTTTTCCCTGGAGCGTTGGAGGCTGGGGGGTGACCTTATAGAGGTTTACAAAATTATGAGGGGCATGGATAGGATAAATAGGCAAAGTCTTTTCTCTGGGGTGGGGGAATCCAGAACTAGAGGGCATACGTTTAGAGTGAGAGGGGAAAGATATAAAAGAGACCTACGAGGCAACGTTTTCACGCAGAGGGTGGTACATGTATGGAATGAGCTGCCAGAGGATGTGGTGGAGGCTGGTACAATTTCATCAGTTAAGAGGCATTTGGATGGGTATATGAATAGGAAGGGTTTGGAGGGATATGGGCCACGTGCTGGCAGGTGGGACTAGATTGGGTTGGGATATCTGGTCGGCATGGACGGGTTGAACCGAAGGGTCTGTTTCCATGCTGTATATCTCTATGACTCTATGACTGTAGAATTGAATCCCCATCATTGACATTCTTTGGCTTACTATTCACCAGAAACTCAACTGGACTTTCCAACTCAAGTCACAGGCTAGGAATACTGCAGTAACAACTCACTCCTGACTCCCCAAAGTCTGTCCACCACCTCAAAGCACAAGTCAGGAATTTGATGGAATACTTCCCACTTGCCTGAATGGGTGCTGCTCCAGTGACACTCAAGAAACTTGACACCATCTGGAACACAGCAGTCTGCTGGAATAGCACCACATCCACTCCGTCCACCACGAAGGCTTAGAAGCAGCAGTGTACAAAGTTAAAAATCACACAACACCAGGTTATAGTCCAACATGTTTATTTGGAAGCACTAGCTTTCGGAACGCTGCTCTTGAATCACCTGATGAAGCAGTGCGTCCAAATAAACCTGGTGGATTATAACCTGGTGTTGTGCGATTTTTAACCCCAGTCCAACACCAGCGTCTCCAAATCACAAAAGCAGTGTGTGTACTATCTACAAAGTGCACTGTAAAAATTCACCCAAGATCCTTCGACAGCAATTCCAAACCCACTTCCGTTTAGAAGGACAAGGGCAGCAGAGACATGGGTACATCACCACCTGCAAGACCACCTCCAAGTCCCGTACCACTTTGACTTGGAAATATATCACAGTTCCTTCACTGTTTCTGCTACCTGAGAGCATTGTAGGTCAACCTACAGCACATGGACTGCAGCAGTTCAAGAAAGCAGCTCACACCACTTTCTCAAGGTCAACTGAGGGCAGACAATAAAAAGAAAATCTATGTACCCAGGGCCCAAGTCTCTTCAGACATTCACACTCTTTAAACCACAAGTTCCTGTGATATGAACCCAGAGGCTGCTGCTCAGCCTGTCAGCAGAGACTCCAAGCATTATTTAATGTCGACAGTTAATGTAAGGTAAACCTAAGAAGAGACTATAACTAAAGACTAAATATGGTATAAAATGGAATACAAAATATTCATGTACAATATGTAACAACAGCCACTTAGCATGGACCTTTTGTGGTGACACTAAATACATTTTTCAGGAAAAAAATATAAAAGACCAGTAACACTAAAATCGTCAATAATTGTCCCCCCCCCCCGGAGGAAATCTGCCACCCTCACTCACAGTAGCCTGTATGTGGCGCCAGTCCTTCACCAACGTAGCTGACCTCTGAAGTATCACCACACTCGGACCCACCCCCGACACCACTCTTCCAAGCTAACCGGGAATGGGTAATAAATGCAGGCGTGAAATGGAAAAAAAGACTGTGGCGGCGAGGAAGAAGACGCCATTGGCGTCGGCAATCACCTCCTCCAGGTGGAGCTGCGACGCTCGCTGTGAGGCCAGATGCAGGAAGCAGTCTTTGATGTTGCTGAGTCTCAGCTGCACGCACGCGGTCCCGGCAGCCAGCATCCTGCCACGCGCTATGAGCGGGCACGGCTCGCGACGCCTATACCGTTAACCGCAGCATTCCACTGATTTGAACTCGGTTTCCATTCTGCGGCACGAGCGCCAGCTGACTTCCGTCTCCCGAAAACTGATCCACCCCTCCCCCGCGCGAGGGCGTTTCGATTGACATCTGAGCGACCTATCAGGTCCCGAGCTCAAGGGAGGCGGCGCTCCTCAGAGGCGGGTATCGAGCCATCGTGTAGTCGGTGCTCGATTGCGTTTGTCTTCCCTGTGGCTGAAGATGGCGGTTCAGGTTCCGGAGGTGTTCAAACACCATCAGCAGGAAAACGTCTGCTTCACACGACCCAAGTACCGAGAGGGTCGGAGGTTGAGGGCTGTCAAAGTAAGTCCGGCGTGAATATTTCGTTTGTTGCCTAGAATATAATTTAGGGTTTGTGGAAGAACTTGATCTTGCCCCGTAATCCATTAGTTGGGAGGATTGCGTGAGCCTGTTGTTCAGTCAATGTATTCTCTGTGAGCATAGTCCTTACAAAAATAGGTGCCTGTGACCGTGCAAAGGCCTGCTGGAAAGATGCGGATATTTTGGATTTTTTTGTTTTGGTTCTCTGGGAGGCGTTTATCGTTTTCTTGTTGAGACTGAGCGTGATCGAAAATATTTAATAATTTCACTGCTAAATTACCTAACTTCAATAGCTACATATTGCGCTGGATTACCTCGCCTGAGAGAATTCTGTCCTTCCTCAGTGATTTCTTTATCGTTTGTAAACAGTTCGTTTGGTATCTAAACGTAAGAGGGTATAAACAGGCTATTTACTTTAACCCTGTAAACGCTGGAATACTTATTGTTGTCGAGAGATTCACTCTCGAACACATCTATAATTATTCTAACAGTTCGCTTGAATGGTATCCTAATTTAAGCATTGACTTCCTCCATCATAGTGACAGTGTAACATACAAGATGTATTCAAGTAACCTCCTCTAGGATGTGACAATAGCACCTCACAAAACTATCAGTTCTATGACACAGAAGGATAAGGGCAGTAGTTACGTGGGAAGCCACCACTTGTAACTTCTCCAAGCCCCACATTGTGTTGACTTGAGGCTGTACTTTGGTTCCTTTACAGTCGCTTAATCAAAATCCTTGAACCGCTTTCCTAACATTGCTACTGAAATAATTAAACCACGTGAACTGCAGCAATTTGAGAAAATAGCTCAGCACCACTTTTTCAAGGGCTGTTAAGAGTGGGCAACAAATCCTCATCAGCAATGTTCACATGTAATAACATGTTTTAAAATTCTGCATTTAGGACCTGATGATGGCTTCCAATTTCATCATCACTTTTCTGTCATACAGCTGATTTTGCAGACTTCTTATTTTTCTTTTACCTTGGAAATACCAAATAAGTATGTCATCCAATGTATACCCAATGACATCTCTTCAAATAGCTTTAGGACATCACTCCTCCAACAGACCTATCTCTGAACCTGAACAACAATTTGTCATTGCTGTACGGGAAATAGGAGTCATGGACAGGAAAAGTCTATCCGGCCCTTCAAAGCTGCTGTATATTTAGTAAAATCCTGGCTGATCTGATTGTGGTCTCAATTCTACTTACCTGTGTGCCAACCATAACCCTTGATTCCCATGTCTGTCAATATTCTATCCACCTCAGCCTTGGATAAATTCAGTGAGCCAGCTTCAGCTGCTTTCTGGAGAAGATAATTCCAAAGATTTGTGATCTCTGTATGTTAGGAATAGAACGTAACATTACAACATGTAGAATTTAAAATGCTTTATTGAATGCATATAACTATTGCAAAATGGCAGTTGATTTAAAAGCACAAATTCAGGTAAATGCATTTAAATACAATTACAGAGACATGGCGACAGAGTGACCAACATTGGAAATCGAATATTTGGAGTTTAAGAGGGATAGGCAAAAAGGAAAAGATGTGAAATAGCACTCTTAATAAATGATGGGATAAATAGATTAGTGAAAGAGAATGTTGGATCAAAGAATGAAGACTTAGAATCAGTTTGGATGGGGCTATAAATAGAATCAAAAAATAAGGGGCATAAAATGTTTTCAAACTATTTATAGACCACCAAACTCTACAGTTAATATCGAGCACAGTATAAATAGGATATTAGAGTTACATGTAATTGTAATAATGGATAACTTCAGTTAACACAGAAGCTGTGCTAAGCAAATAAGCACTAATGCTAGCGAAGCTTCCTGGAGAATGAACAACATGGATTTCCGGAGCAATATGTTGAGAAACCAACTAGAGATTCACTCTTGGTGTTTGTTGTTTCCCAAACAAGGGACTTCGAAATTCAGAAATTAAAATAAATTAGTATTTAAAAAGTTAGCTTGATTTAAGATTGATGAATTTATGAGCTTCATCCCAGAGTATTGAACGATCATAAATCATCAGAGCAGAATTAGGCCATTTGGGGCATTGAGTCTGGTCTATCATTCGATCGTGACTGATGTGTTTATCAACTCCAATTCTGCCTTCTGCCTGTAAACCTTGATCCTCTTACTAATCAATAACATATCTATTGGGGTTGGTTAGCATAGTTGGCTGCAAGGCTGATTTGTGATGCAGAGTGTTACCAACAATGCAAGTTCAATTCCTACACCAGCTCAGATTACCTTGAAAGCCTTTTACTTCTCAATCTTTAAGGTGGCTCAGTGGTTAGCACTGCTGCCTCACAGCGCCAGGACCGAATGGTCTGTTTCCGTGCTGTACATTTCTATGACTATGACCCTGGTTTGATTCCCGCTTCGGATGACTGTCTGTGTGGAGTTTGCACACTCTCACTGTGTCTGTATGGGTTCCCTCCGGGTGCTCCGGTTTTCTCCCACAATCCAAAGATGTGCTGGTCAGGCGAATTGACCATGCTAAGTTGCCCACAGTGTTGGGTGCATTAGTCAGGGGTAAATATAGGGTAGGGGAATGGGTCTGGGTGGGTTACTGTTCGGAGGGTCGGTGTGGAATTAATGGGGCCATAGGGCCTGTTTCCATATGGTAGGGAATCTAATCTATCTTTGTCTTAAATACGCTCAATGACTCAACCTCCACAGCCTTCTATGCAAGTGATTCTGGCTGAAGAAATTCCTTCTCATCTTAGTTCTAAAGGCCCATTTCCTCAGTTTAAGCTTCATAATTATAAACTCCAAGTACAGATCTAGAGTCCTTAACTGGTCCTCATAAGACAAGCCCTTCATTCCCGGGATCATTTTTGTGAACCTGCTCTGGACCCCCTACAAGGTCAGCACATCCTTCCTTAGATACAGGGCCCAAAACTGCTCACAGTATTCCAAATGCAGTTTGACCAGTGTCTGATACAGTCTCAACTATACATCACTGCTTTTGTATTCTAACCCTCTCAAATTGAACGTGAGCATTGCATTGTCTTTCTAAATGCCAACCAAATCTGTTTGTTCACCTTGAGAGATTGTTGAACCAGACTCCTAAGTCCCTTTGTGGCTCGAGACAATGTACACTGTGGTGCTTTTCTTTCAAGGTTCTTTAAATTGTGGAAAGTATCCTTGAACTGGAAA
Organism: Chiloscyllium plagiosum; assembly: GCF_037043375.1. NCBI lineage: Eukaryota > Metazoa > Chordata > Chondrichthyes > Orectolobiformes > Hemiscylliidae > Chiloscyllium > Chiloscyllium plagiosum. The sequence continues at coordinate 28,828,375 of NW_028270143.1, read as the reverse complement.
GTAGCAATTGTAACCTTTATTATATAGGTGGGAGGAAGAGGGAGAATAGAAACCTACACCGTGTTATTTTAATAGTAGGGAAAACGTCAATTTTCCTGCTTCTCGGATGCTGCCTGACCTCCTCTGCTTTTCCAGCACCACACTCACGACTCTGATCTCCAGCGTCTGCAGTCCTCACTTTTGCCCATATCCCTCTACATCATTCCTATTCATGTACTAATCCAAATGTCTTTTAAGCATTGTAACTGTATCCACACTTACCACTTCCTCCTGGAAGTTTATTCCTCACACAAGTTGGGACGCCAAATGGGGTTGCGAGCAGATGTTTTGAGATGCAAGCTCTGAAACAGCAATGCTCGCCCACACCCAATTAGTCTTCTATCTACTGCTTTGCTCAATGTGAGATTGCGACAGTTTTCAAGCCTTAAGTAGGATCACTGTGGGCAAACTCTGGGAACTACTAATCTGAAGCAATAAAATAGCGTTGACAATAGTGAAATCACTAGCTTCATGTTTCCCTCACATTAATATTTTAAAATGACCTAGGTGTACACAATAAATCTGGAATCGAAGCACCTGCTCATTCAGGGAGTGCCAGCTGTGGGAGTCATGAAGGAGTTGATCGAACTCTTTGCATTATATGGAACTATTGAAGAATATTCTGTATTGCATGAGTACCCAGCCGAGGAATTCACAGAAGTTTATCGCATCAAATACCAAAGGTTACAGAGTGCAAGGTAACAAACTAGGATAACTTTCTTGGTGTTGGGGAAAAAAAACCCTTTAATTTTTTTTTGTACAGCAAGCTTTTTATTAACCGGCACCCTATCAGACCAGTAGTGTACCAGTTGATCAAGAGGTCCACGTAAACAATGTAAAACACACATTAAGTAATAGAAATTTAATGCAGGAGATATACACATCATTGTTATACTTTACTTGCACCCTAAATCACTTTTAAAAAAGCCTTAAATAAAACATACCACGTAAGTGCCTTCCCACGTGCACCCTTAACTGACGACTTGGATATTGCGGTGATTGCAATAATACAGTAAACTTCCAATATTTAGGTAAAAAATATTTTGCTGGTTTGTCGAATGCTGGTTCTTAAGGTGTAAGTTAAGACAGTTTGCAGTACCTTTTTATCCAAGTTAAAGACTTTTTGTAATTAATTTACTTTGGCTAGTATCTTAATAAAGTCACAAGTTATCAGTTTTATTTTTATCTCAGGATCTGAAACATACAAAATGAATTACATTTAATGTACTGTAGAATATGCTTTTTAGTTTAAGATTGCAAATTAATGGTAATGATTGTGAAATCTTAATCTGTGGTTCAATCTTGGATATAGCCTAAAATTCCATATGCTTGACACTTTTACAGATAAAAGTAATGGTATCAGTAAAAGTCTGTATCAAATTTGTATAATTTTTAAAGAAATATGGCTAGTATTCAGTCTCAACAAACGTAAACATAATATCTGTCAAGTAAAACCAGCATCTATTTGCCAGATAATTTGGAGTTATTCCTTTACTTTGTTATTGGTATAAATGAAGGTACAAGAGACTCAAATTTTGAAAGCTGCAGTTATTTTAACTGTATCTTAAGTTTCATTGGTAGTCTTGTCATGAGAGGTGATAAAGTATGCTGCTATGTTATGATGTCAATTAGATTCCACACTTGTAAAAATTCTGTATCTTTAGTGGGACCTGGCATCTTAAACATATTTTGTTTATGTAGAAATATTACTTCCTGTAATGTGGTGAGCTAAATGTCACTATTTGTACATTTTCCTCAAAGTAAAATTTAATGTAATTTTATTTCCTACAGATTTCATTTTCATAAAGTATACAACACTGCCTAATAACTGTATATAACCATATATTTTCATTTCTCAGAGTAGCAAAACGTAAACAGGATGAGCGAAGTTTTTTTGGTAGCTTGCTTCATGTGTGTTATGCCCCAGAGTTTGAATCTGTGGAGGATACCAGAGAAAAATTAAAAGAGAGGAGAAGGTACATAATGAGGTCAACAAGCAACAAAGGTTTGTTCATGGAATACTTTTTCATTTAGGTAGCTTTCCTTCTATCACCAAGGTGAAAGCCAAAAATTGTTTGTTTGTTTCTAAATATGAAAACGTGATTGGGATTTGCCTTTTCAAGTTTTTTTGAACATATACATTAATCTTCTCTCAGCAAAGCATTAAAGTTTACATGCTTCAGGTACTCAACACAATTTTAACTAGTCCTCAAAATAATTAGTTTGTATCTATTTGTTTGGAATATTTTGAAGTACGCGAAGAGTGGTGCTGGAAAAGCACAGCAGGTCAGGCAGCATCTGAGGAGCAGGAAATTGACATTTCAGGCAAAACCCCTTCATCAGGAATGAGACTGGGAGCCTCAGGGGTAGAGAAATAAATGGGAGGGGGTGGGACTGAGTAGAAGGTAGCTGAGAGTACAATAGGTGGATGGAGATGGGGGTGAAGGTGATGGGTTGGAGAGGAGGGTGGAACGGATAGGTGGGACGGAAGATTGACGAGTGGGACAGGTCATGAGGACAGTGCTGAACTGGGGTAAGGTGGGGGGAGGGGAAATAAGGAAACTGGTGAAATCCACATTGATGCCATGGGGTTGAAGGATCCCAAGGTGGAAGTGAGGTGTTCTTCCTCCAGGCATCAGATGGTGAGGGAGTGGCGGTGGAGGAGGCCCAGGACATGCATGTCCTCGGCAGAGTGGGAGGGGGAGTTGAAATGTTTGGCCACAGAGTGGTGGGTTTGATTGTTGCGAGTGTCCAGATGGCTTTGGGAATGGTGTTGCTTAATTTCCAGTGCTCTACTGCAATATTTATTTCTCATCTCATCACAAATTTGAAAAGGCTATATAATGAGATGTTACAGAATCCTTGGTTTTATAAATACATGCATAGAAAACAACAAGAAATGCTGTACTGATTTTATAGAACACCAATTAGTGGATAGCTGGAATATTGTGACCACCTATTGGCCACACCTTCAAGAGGGTGCATTCGTTATTTTGTGGAGTGATACACTGGATTAAAGCCTTGGCCAGAGTCAACTTGCTTGGTTTAAATTTCATCGAAAATTAGGGAGACCACTGTCCCTTAGTACATTCTCCAACAACCAACCAATCAGCGTATACCTGCCAACAAATCAGCACTTTATTTTCATATAGTGTAAATTGTTCCTTTTGAAATTTGGTACTGTTGTGATTCTGTCTTGATTGGTGCAAAACAAAATAGCTTTAACAGCATCTCTCGCTTCACATCAATATAAAGTATATTGTTACAAGAGTAATTGTGGGAACTGCATCCTTCCCCATTGAGTGGAGAAATTTAAGAAGGTTTGATTTGTGTGTAATATCATGAAGAATTTTGATAGACTAAATAAGGACAAACTACTTCTAGTGGCAGCAAATTTGACCAGAGTAAACAAATTTGAAATATTTGGTCATAAAATTAGAGGCGTAAAAGAGAAACACAGTATTGATCTGAAACACACTGGCTGAAAGTGTCATGGAAGCAGATTCAATATAAGTTTCAAAAAGTTAAAGATAAATACTTGTGCAGGAAATTTTGCAAGCACTAATTAGTGGGACTAATTATACTTCACATGTTAGGCTAAATGGTTGCCTTCTATGCCATATTATTTTATTTTATTGTATATGGATAACACCATTGATCCATGACATTAACAGTGATTTAAATTAGCTGTAAGTAAGCAGTCGGATTCATGTGCTGCCATAAAGCACTTTACAACTAACAAAGTACTTTTTGAATTGTAGACATTTAGTTTGTGCAACATCCGGACCTGGAGTGTTTAGCTGAAGGTTATTTGAAAGCTGTCAGTTTTGTGAGTATTCTTGTGAAAAAAATTTCACAGGACAGAAACTGGGGAGAATCATTTAAGTCAGAACGTAAACATTTGATATACAGGTGTAATTTGTCGGGATTTGAATAAGGTGTTAGTGTTGGGAACTGGCTTGAAACTTTGTTTAAAAGTTTTCAACCTGTTACATGTTCACAGTTTCTTTTTTAAGTTTGTATAATAAATATTAACTTCACATGTTAGGCCAAATGGTTGCCTTCTGTGCCATATTATTTTATTTCTTGTCTATGGATAACACCATTGATCCATGACATTACCAATGATTTAAATTAGCTGTAAGTAAGCAGTTTGATTCATGTGCCACCATAAAACGTCTCAAAGCACTTTACAACTAGTGAAGTATTTTTTGAATTGTAGACATTGTTTGAAACATAGCCAACTTGCACACATGATGCAACAAATAACAATGTGAGGAAAATTAGATAATTTGTTTTAGAAATGTGGTTGAAGATGTTATTAGAGCTCACCAATACTTCCCCAGAAGAGTGCCACAAGAACTTTTAAGTCCACCCAAAAGGGCTGAGGAGCCTCAATTCAATCTCACCTCAGAATTGCACTCCATTATACGTTTAGGCTCAACGTGGAATAGGATTTAAATCTACCACTTAAGATTCCACTCTTAAGATTGCTACCAACTCAGCCTTAAAATGCTTATTATAACCAGAATAGTGAAGGGGTGTATCTGTCTATAATGGAGTACAGCAGTGCCAATTTCGACGAAAATATCATGTTGGGATGTCATATTTCACATCCATGTTGCATATATCATGAACGTATGTAGTTTTTTTTAAACTTAAGTTTTTTTTTTCACATTTGTCCTTTCAGATATAGATCTATACAAGGCAGGAAAGAAAGTCATAAAACCAGCTCCATTAGCAAATACTGCAAAGGAAGCATTTTCCGAAAGACCTGAGCATTATGAAAGTTTGGAATCCAACCAGATGATGTGGAATATAGATTCCATATATAGTTACCCAATGCCATTGCCACCATTTCAACCAGATAATCCAGCACCTTCATCCACATCAAATTTCAGACAAGAATGTCCTCAAATGCCTTCTTCATATGGAACATTATCAAAAGACATTCCTCTTAGTGCAGCAAACCAATCATATTTTGAATCTAAGTTACTTTGTTTTCATGACCAGCATTTGGACAAATCTTGTGATTCTAAGGATTCTTGGAGTTCAGAAAGAAAAACTTGGACCCCTAATATTGGGTCCTCTGTCTCTAAATTTGTCCCCAGGACTACACAGCTGCAAGGCAGGAAGAAAATAAATCAAGAAATGAACATTAACAAATTTTATGGATTTGATACTGATAGTACTACAGTGGAATTTGGACCAAAGCTTCCAGAAATGCCAAAGATGGACTTGGGGGATACTTCCTTAAATGTGTCTGCAACTTTGATCAGGAATAAACTTACAGAGGTATGCATTATATTATGTTAAGTCCATGATAGAATACTGGGAACAAGGTAGCCAAAAGTGGTGAGAGGAATGATAAACGATCTCCTCCTTATGCGCATGCTGAAAATTAAGTGTCATAAATGTATCCAGTCAACATATAGGATTGAGTTACATTTTGTTAGCCGCATTTAATTTGGCTGCAACTAGATTGCTCCCATGTACGTGCACATACAGAAAGGTTCAGGCTTATTTGAACACATGGGGGGTAATTAACTACATGGACTGATTGGGTTGAATAGTTTGTTTAAATTTTATAACTTCTATATGTTTCTACATTTCAGGAACTAACTAGAAACCTTACTTTTTTTTGATTTGGAAAGTTTTAGTTTTCCCACGAATCCTCCAATTTTTCAAAGAAAAGCAAGCACCAGGTGACGTGTGGGATTTTCATATGGGAAGATGGAGAGGAGGCTAGTGTTGTGACATAGCTTTCAGGAGGTGCTGCTCCATATATCCTACTGGATAGCTCATTACTAGAGCACACAGACTTGGCAACAAACTAACAAGCCAGAAGATTTGCGGATGCTGTAAATCAGAAACAAAAACAATAGTTGCTGGAAAAGCTCTGCAGGTCTGGCAACGTCTGTGAAAAGGAAGGATCACTGGAACTGAAAGGTTAACTCTGATTTCTCTTCATAGATACTGCCATACTTGCTGAATTATTCCAGCTGTTTCTGTTTCAGGGAACAAACTACTTGACATTTTTTTTTCCAAGTTAACAGATTGATGTGTGGTTGTGTAAATCTGCAAAGGAAATTTAAAAAGAATATTTAAAAGATGTTAGCTCTCGGGTTTTTTTGTGACATGTTGAATAAGGTTTATAGGTGAGTTTATAGTTAAAAGGTTTTCTTGTTTTCACTAGGTTTTGTCTGCTTCCACAAAAGAAGCTGAAGTATTACAAATAAAAGCTCCAAAACAACGTCGAAGAATCTAAAGATGAGATCCCTGAAAGATGGAAGAAAAAGAATTGCTTTATTATTATGTGCTGTGTCACATAAGTACTTCACATACAATGTATTGATTTGATTATTGGTAGCTCTTGCTACTTAGCAAATGTACCAATCTATTTTATGCATAAGATGATTCCAGAAAGACCACAGTGTTACCTGAAGAATTACTGGACATAATATTTAAGAGAGGAAGGTTACTCACAGGCACTGTTTTCAAATAGTGCTCTGTGATTTTTAATATCCATTGAACAGTCAGGAAGCCACCTCCGTTTAATGTCACTTCAGGAGAACTGTATCTTCCACAGCAATCCTTCAGTAATGTTCTTGTATAGCCTTAGGTTGTATATTCAAGTCTTCACATCGTACGTCACTCTACCAATTACTTTGGGAGGCCAGGCCTAAGAAATTTAAAGAGTAAGTTTATATGGAAAATCAAATTTACCAGAATAAAGTTTGATTATGATTTAGAATGATGATGATGATGATGATAATAATGGACAAAGAACAAAGAGACTTGAAAACCAACAAACATAAGACAGGTATGGAAAAAAGAGAGATGCGATTAACAACAGGAAAAAAAATTGAGTTGTTCAACAATGCAAAAACAAGTATATGGTTGAACTTATGCAGAGTGATAGACCCCAGAAGAAGAGAATACTTTCGTGAAGATGGGTACACTTTAATTTTGCACATGAATAATATCATGAGAGATTAGCTGAATTTAACAGCAAAAGGCTTTTGATACTTTTCAAACCTTGCTTGTTTTTACGAATTGTGTAATTTCCTTAACTATTTCTAAAATAAAGATAAAGATGGAATAATGAAATGTTAAATTGCTGATGGGAGGAAGGAAATTATCTAATGCCATCAAAAATGTATTATGATTTGCTTGTTCCAGCTTATGGTTGAGTTGTTATGGTGCATATTATCCAACCCTAGTTGACTTGCAAATGTAGTGGTGTGCATTATTGAATGGCAGCAAACATGTGATAACTGATTATGTCAGTTAGATAGGGAACTGTATGATATCATGGTGCCAGAGTTTTAATAAAGGACCAGCTTTGACTCACTCAGTGGTAGCCATCACACAAGACTTTTTAAAAATGAAAGTTAGCAATACAGTTGTCAATTTTTCCTAGATTTCCAATGTCTTAGGTTATATGAGCTACACGTTCTGTTATTCACTGTCAACCACGAAAATGCAATATGTATGTCATCTGATGCTTTTAACGTTGTTCTTATGGCTTGTGGTTTTTTAATCCTGTGTGTTTTTCTTTGAATTCTTTTGGGTGGGAAAGATATGTAGAAAGCATTTAGGGTACTAATCCAGAGAACATAAATGATTACATTACTGAATCAGTCTTTCTTGTGTGTTCTTACCATTTTTCCTATTTTTTGAATTTAAAGTTATTCCCACTCACTGTGGGGAGATTATTAACAAAAGTTACACTTAAGTCTAGGATACTAGTATTCATAGGCATCCAAAAAAATTCATTTTCTGTGCTAGTCTGAACTTTACTGCAAGAAACCAAAAAAACAGAACTGAAAGGAGCACTAAATTTCTGTACATCCAGTGTGATGTGATTTGATGCAAATGATTATTAATGTTTTGAATGTATTAGCTGCTTAATCACTAGAACAACATCCATTCTGCAAATTGCTTTTCAATAAGTAATTAAAAATAAAAATGTAAAATTATTTTCAAACTTTAAATCTTGAAATTAGTGTGTAAAATTGTAAAATGGGGGAAAGCATTGTGACATCTCTTTAAAAGAAATTGCTTTTTATGCTTAGAGATTTAAAAACGAATTTCTATAAGCTGCTAATGCTTGAATTGACACAATGAATCAAAAAGCAATTCAGTTAGCAGACCCAAGCAGCATTTGTACCCAGACAACAGTTTAAATTCAGCCAATTAATTTAACAAGGCACTTGGAGATTAAGGGCCAATTGAATTCAAATCTGATGGTGTTGACAACCTGAAATCAGTCATATCAAATTTTTATAATATGTTATAGGAGGTAAATAACAGGGACAATTAGATAGCGAGGGGAGAGCCAATTGTCATTTGAAGCAAAAGCAAGCCTGCCATCTCAGAAAGAAATGCTGGGCTCTATCGAGAAATCTCCATGCTTTCTAAAAAAGCACCAAATCTATAAATGTACACAGCACGTTTAACAAATATTCTTGACACCAGAAAATGATTGGGAAGGTGTTCAGAATAGAAAAATTACAGAAAAAACATCACCGACAGTAGAATCAGTGGAGGGATCCATTCTGCGTGAACTTTGAGAGGCTGAGTTTTAATTTATTGTTCTTATTAATTAGATTTATATAAGTGGGACATGTGTTATTGAAACAGCATACTAATAGAATTTAGTTTAGTTAGGGAATAATTTGTCCACTGTTGGAGTTAGATAAATAAATTGTGTTAATTGTAGAGTGAAAAGATTTCATTTCATTTAACCACACCTTTATAAGAGATTGTGGGGGTGAGAGGTAGGTTATACCACTTGTCACACTTCTTCATCAGATTATGGGATGTGGTGCAACTGTCTTGGTGTTTCGGTTTTAATTATAAGAAGGGTGTCAACCTCTACTTCGTTACAGATTGGACGCTTGAGTCCAGGCCTTGGGGATTAGTGTCCTAGATCTTTAAATAAAGCTTACGTTATGACGTGGCATAAACCCCTCTGCTGATTTAAAACAGCCACACAGAAAAAGTTCACCTCACGCAGTAATCTGTTTAAAATTCAAGAGGCAAAGACCTATTCCAGAGGTCACTATTTAAAGTAAAATTAACCATTTTATTCTTTAAGCCAACAGAGAATATTAAAAACAACTATTTACAACTCCTTTCTCTTAAACCTATTTTTTACTTCCCACTCTACAACACTGACCCAATTAAAAAATCCTGATTAAGATTTTTTAAAAATCATGTTTCAAAAGCCAGTCAACTTTGTCAACTCTGTAGATTTTCTCGAGGTCACTTTCGATATTCTGCTGTACCAACTTATAGATAGGTACCTTTTAAAGAGCATCGAGGAGCTTCAGCAAAATACCATTGATCCAGAATCTGGTTTCCAGCATCTGCAGTCATTGTTTTTACCTTTTAAAGAGCTGCGATTCTTGGGACAAAGCGGATTTTATCAGAAGTTTGTTCCAAACTTCAACAGTATAGTGGCACCGTTAACTGATTTGCTGAAGAAGAACACAAAGTTTCGGTGACAGATCAATGCCAGGTGGCATTCAACCATTTGAAAGCAATATTATCCACTTTATCAATTTCAGCTACACCAAAAGGTTTTTCGAAATCTTTTTATCATCTTTTGCAAGTCCCTTAGCCTTTCAAGACTAAACACTTCTGTCTAGCCCTCTGCCTGTTCATGTTTTTCCTGCACCATTACGTCAAACAGCATGTCTGCTAAATGAACTTCAACTCTTTCATCTTTCTCTTTAATTTATGCTTCGTGCTGTGACTTATGATAGTGTGATCAGGGCAGGATATTTCTGTTTTAACTTAGTTTCTTGGTCTTCCTTGGGCTTTTCCACAAGAAGGGGTGTCATTCTCACCTTGGATCCTGCTAAATCATTCCCAACAAGCTGGATTCCTGAAACTGACACTCTGTCAATCACTCCCACTGTTACTTCCCCAGTCTTGAGTTGGCACTCCAACCTGATCATACATAGGGGAAAGCTAAATTTCTGTTCATCTATCCCACAAATTACCAGACTCTCAGGTAACAGATCAGAAAGAATGCTAATTCACTCATCTCTCACTATTAGAGACTGGTTAGATTCTACATCTCTCAAAATTATAACTCCTTGTCCTCCACCTGTTCTTGCTGAGTAAACTTTACCCACAGAGGTGAATTTTTATAGAGATCAGGTACTAACTCCATGTCCAGCTCTTGCCTAGAATGTGTACTCTTCTGCAGCACCTCAGCTCTTCTTGGGGTTTCCTGTACTACTTTCACTAATGCCACTGGCTTAGCTTCTTTTACCACATCTTTTCCCACAGTGCCTTTCTTTAATGACCAACGCTGTGAATTTAGATGTCCCACCTTCTGGCACTGAAAACACCTTTTCCCAGTGTCTTTCTGAAACCACCAGCACTGTAATTTTCTGTGTCCCACTCCATTACAGTGAAAATACCTGAGGCTTTTCACCTCCTTTCACCCTATTGGGCTTCTTTAACCTCTGGTAAACTCTTACCAGTGTTCTCTACTCTTTCTTTCATAGTGTAGAATCTCCCCTTCTCCCAATTTCTATCCCTCACAGAATGAAATTCTGGCCGGGGGAAGATTGTCTAATGCATCAACATGTACTCATCTGCTAATTCTGCTTCCTGAACTTTCTGATCCTCCATGTGAATTCTTATCATGTCTGGAAGTGAATTTTTAAACTTAAGTCTCAAAGGTCCTACCTATCTTTAAAGGATGCACCTATCTATCAAAATGACTATGTCTAATTCTTTGGAACTCAACGTAAGTCTTACCTGGTTCCTTCTTTATGTTTCTGAACTGCTGTCTACATGCTTCTGGTACCAATTCATAAGCACTTAAAATAGCCTGTTTGACCTCTTTGTAATCTCTTGACCCCTCATCTGACAGCGTGGCAAATACCTCACTAGCTCTGTCTACCAGTTTAATCTGAACTAGCATTGCCCATAAATCCTCAGACCACTCCATCTGCCTAGCCAATTTTTCAAATGAAATAAAGAAGGCTTCAACATCTTCCTCATCAAAATGTGGCAGAGTTTTGACATATGTGTATACATCACTACCTTCTCTTTTAATCTCCATCCTGTTAATTAGACTTTGCTGAATAAGTTGCAACCTCTCAAGTTCAAATTCTCCATCTTTTTGCTCAGCTAATAACGTTCTCTCTTTTTCCTCTCTCTCTTCTCTCTTTCTCTGTTCAGCTAAGAACCTTCTCTCTTTATCATCTAACTCCATTTTCCTCAATTATAATTTAAGTTTTTTCTGCCTCTACTGCACTTGTCTTTTCTCTGACATACCTAAGTGTTTGAGTAATTCCCTTACAATTTCAGCTTTACTTTTGTCCTTGGTTAAACCCAAATCTAACTTGTTTGCTAATTTTAAAAGTATGACCTTTTTCTTTCCTTCTAAATTTTCTTGGCAAATTTGAGAATCATCTTCAAATCCCAAAACGTCTTTAGCAATTTTAAGAGCCATTTCCCTCATTTTTAATTTAACCAACCACAAGTCACCAAAATTAAACAAATTGTCTCACCTACGTTTTATTTAAAGATCTAGGACACTAATCTGCAAGTGTTTAAATACTGGGCTTTACTCGTACCCCAGATCTAATCAAATCTGTCCAAATCTCAGACTGGATCTGTCTAAACCTGTTCAAATCACAGACGAAAGCCCCCAAATTATTCCGACATGGGGTAAACCCCTCTGCTAATTTAAACTAGCCACACAGAAAATGTTCACCTCACGCCATAATCTGTTAAAATTTGACAGGCAAGGAACTGTCCCAGAGGCCATTATTTAAAGTAAAAATTAACAATTTTATTCTTTAAGTCCAGCAGAGAATATTAAAACGAACAACTATTTACAACTCCATTCTCTTAAACCTATCTTTTACCTCCCACTCTACAATATTGGTCCAATAAAAAAATCCCAATTAAGATTTTTTTTTAAAAATCACATTTCAAAAACCAGTCAGCGTTGTCAATTCTCCTTTGTAGTTTTTCCTCTGTAGATTTTTTTCAGTTCGGTTAAAATGTTTTGCTGCACAAGTTAATAGACAGGTACTTTTCAGAGAGCTGTTCTACTGGCAATCTGAACTTGTTAGTGGCTTGGCTGTTTTCCTACTAACTGTTCAAAATGTCCGGTTTTATACCCCAAAACACTGGATTGTTTCACTGGTTTTAATATTATCAAAATACTAAATTCAAATTTGATTGGCTTTTGGAATCCTGGGGCATAATTTAAACTGATTGGCCGAATTTGAGTTTGTTTTTGTTTCATGGAAACTCATCTGCAGCTATTTGTTTCCCAAGCTTTACATTCTTAGTTCGGTCAGGACTCTCTGTGCTTTGTCAGTCCTTGCTAGTTTTTCAACTCTCTTAAAGGTACAGTACACTCCCATGCCTTCATAACACTTAAGAATTGGAATAATCTGTTTAATTTCAGTTAAATGTGGTTGGTTAAATTAAAAGTGAGGGAAATGGCTCTTAACATTGCTAAAGAGGTTCTGGAGTTTGAAGATGCTTCCCAAATTTGCCAACAAAGTTTATAAAGACAGAAAAAAGAGAAATGTTTAGAATTAGCAGACAGGCTAAAATTGGGTTTAACTCGGGGTAATAGGAAAGCTGAAATTGTAATGGGGTTGGTCAAACTTTTAGGTATATTAGAGAAATAGACAACTCCAGTGGGCTTAGAGCAAATTACATTAAAAATCAGACAATTGGAGTTAGAAGATAAAGAAAAGGAAAGAAGAGCAGGGCAGAAGAGGAAGGAAGGGAACTTAAGCGGTTTGAATTACGGTTACAAGCAGAGGAAGGACAAAAAGAAAAATTGACGAAAGAGAAAGAATGTTTGAGTTGGAAAAGATAAAGTTGGAACTTGAAGTAAAAAGACTTCAAATGACAGAAGTAAAAGTACAGGATAGTGATGATGAGCAAGCTTATCATAGCCCATAGCCTCATAGGGATATATACAAATATGTCAAAACATTACCAAAATTGAAGAAAAATCTGTAGAAGGCTGTTTCTTTTTTTTTGAGAAACTAGCCATGGGACTATGAGGGTAATGTTAATTCAGACCAAGTTGATAGGCAATGTTGTCAGATGAGGTGTGAAAAGATTATGAAGATGTTAAACTGACTATTTTGAGTGCCTATGAATTGGTACTAGAAGCAGACAGACAACAGTTCAAAAATATGAGGGGTCAAGAGATTACAAAGAGGTCAAACAGGTCAGACTTATATAGCAACTTTGATAGAGGTGAGAACATTAAAGGTACTAAGACATATGAGGATCTTGGCGAGATTATTCCCCTGGAGGAGTTTAAAAACTCACTTTCAGAAATGAGAATTCATATTGAGGAACAGAAAGTTTAAACAACGGCAAGAGCTGCAGAGATGGCTGATGAATATGCGTTAGTGCGTAAATCGAAAATTAGCTTCTGAATGTAATTTCATTTTATGAGGGATAGAAATTGGGAAAGAGGAAGATCCTTCACTGAAAACCAAAAAGTAGATCACATTGGGAATAGTTTAACCCCAGGTGAAAAAAGAAGCCCAAAGAGAATGAAAAGGAGGTTTGGGACACACAAAGTCACAGTCCTGGTGGTTTAAGAAAGGCACTGGGAAAAGCGATGTGGTAAAGGAAGCTAAACAAGTGGGATTTGTGAAGGAAATCCCAAAAGAAGTCAAGGAGCTGCAGGAGAGTGCACAGCCTAGTACAGGCCTGAAAAGTGAGATGGTGCCTGATTTCTAAGAAGACTTTATCTCTGTGGGTAACATTTATTCAGAAAGAACAGGCAGAAGAGAAAGAAGTTAAAATATTGAGAGATACAGAAGCCAGTAAGAGATGAAAGTATTTGCGCTCTGTCTGAAAGGTTTCATGTGAGAGTGATAATCTGTGGGATTGGCAGAGAAATTTAGCAGTCCCCTGTGTCAGATCAGGTTGGAAAGTCCACTCAAGATTAGGGAAGTGACAGTGGGAGGGAATGAAACAGTGTCTATTCCAGGAATACAGTTTGCTTTTGGAAATGATCTAGCAGGATCAAAGGTGCAAGTGATGCCCCTTGTTGTTGAGAAGTTGAAAGAAAACCAGGGAACTGAGGATTTAAAAGAAAAATACCCTGGAAGTTTTCCAGACTGTGAGGTAATAAGATCCAACAGTCACAAGTTAAGGAAAAAAGGAAAAACCAAAGTGAGAGATGAAGGAGTTGACGCCCAATTCGCTGACAACTTATTTGATGAAATCAGGAAAAATGTGAACAGTTCGAGGATCAGGCAGATGTGTTTAGTTCTGAAAGATTACTGGAGTTACAACAAAAAGATAAGACAATATAATATTTATATAGTAAAGCCTATTTGGAAAAGGAATCAGAATATATTCCTGAGTGTTACTATCTCAAAGCAAAAATGGAGACCTCAGCAGATTAGTGCAGTGGAGAAATGAATGAAAGTACCCCAGACTGCATTGCAGGTAGCATACAAATAGGAGTTATTATGGGTAGCATGTGAATTACCAGTAGGAAGTAATCTAGGAGTGAGGAAGACCCAGGGTAAGATACAAAAGCACTTCTATTGGACTGGATTGCGTAAGGATGTGCTTGGAATTTGCCAGGCATGTCATATGTGTCAAGTATTTGAAAAACCTCAGGTGGTAACAAAACCAGCGTGTTTGGACAGGAAACCAGAGAAATAGGTATTACTGCCCTTCAGAGGGAGGAATCAAATCCGGATGATTCAGATTTTGATGTGCCTCAATGTAGATTGACTAATGAGGAAGTCCTGAAAGAATGAGATAGGATAGTAAGTTATCTGTCTCAGGAACAGAAAACTGACTTGAAAAGCTTGTTGCAGTGATATGAGGACATAAGTAGGAATAGAATGGGGAGGACTAATACTATAGTTCATGAGGTTGATGTAGGGAGAGCTATTCTGATAAAACAACACTCCTACAGGCTTAAAGGAGCACAGGTACAGAAGGAAGTGGAAGTGATGGTCAAAAAAGACATCATCGAGCTGAGTCAAAGGGAGTGGAGTTCACCAGTTGTATTGGTTCTGAAGTCTGATGGTACTCAACAATTCTGTGTGGATTATCAGAAAGTCAATGCCATAACTAAATCAGACTCCTGCCCAATTCCATAGCTGTGGACTGTGTATAAAAAGTTGGACAAGCAACTTACATCATAAAGTTGGACTTAATGTGTGGTTACTGGCAAGTACCTTTGTCAGAGACAGTGACAGAAGTTTCTGTATTTGTAACCCCAAATGGGCTACGTCAATTTAAAGCAATACCTTCAGAATGAAGAATGTACCAGCCACATTTCAAAGACTTATGGACAGAGTTGGGCAGGAATAATCAATTGTGCCATCTATATCAATGATTAAGTGATTTTTAGCCATTCATGGAAAGATCATATGGTGCATTTGGCAGAGCTCTGAAAGACTATGTAAAGAAAAACTGGTCCAAAATTTAGACACAGAAGGATGACCCTGAGAAATGTGAAGACAAATGCCATCGAGGAATTTCCAAGACTAAC
The DNA here is from genome assembly GCF_037043375.1 of Chiloscyllium plagiosum. Classification (NCBI taxonomy): domain Eukaryota; kingdom Metazoa; phylum Chordata; class Chondrichthyes; order Orectolobiformes; family Hemiscylliidae; genus Chiloscyllium; species Chiloscyllium plagiosum. Next base: position 28,812,798 of record NW_028270143.1, on the reverse strand, counting down.
TTCGAAGAAAGAGGTACTTTGATTTTTTGGAACTGAGCAGATTCTACCGGACGTTTGTACCAAAGTTAGCAGCATAGTGGCATTGCTGACGGATTTGCTAAAGAAAAACATGACATTTTGGTGGACAGAACAATGTCAGGAGGCATTTGAGGATTTAAAAGCAGTGTTAACCACCACACTAGTTTTAGCCACATCAGATTTCTTAAAAGTCATGATCGATGCCAGCAATGTAGGGGTTGGAGCGGTGTTGATGCAGGAAGATGATTGCGGAATTGAAAAGCCAGTTGGTTATTTTTCAAAGAAACTCAATATCCACCAGAGAAAAGACTCCACATCGGAAAAAAAGAGTTATTGAGTTTGGTACTGGCGTTACCTTTTAATTTTTATGTTACGAACAAGGTTTCAGAGATCATCCCTCTCAATGTTTGGGAAATATTTAAAGACAAAAAAAAGTATTTTATTGGAGTCTTATGTTTTAGTTTACAAATTGTACATATTGCGGGTTGTAAAAATGTTATTGCAGATGCATTATCGTGGGCTTAAAACAAAATGTGTAGATAAGATTGAACAGTAACGGTTCTATGTTATATATCTATGCAGAATTAGTATGAAAGGTATAACATTAGATTAGTGACCTATGTATCTCACAATAATGGTGTTAAGATTTGGAAGAGAGAGAAAAAAGCCACCTTTTCATTAAGATGGCTCATTTTTCTCTAAAGGGGGGGCTGTCACAAAGTCGCTGTGTAAAAATGGTTACATTGTAAAATGGGTGAAAGCATAGTGATGTCCCTTTAAGAGAAAATGCTTAGAGATTTAAAAATAAATGCTTGCAGGCAGCTACAGGTGCTCAAATTGACACAATGTATCAAAACGCCATTTAGATAGCAATTGGATCCAGACAACAGTTTAAATTCAGTCGATTAATTTAAAAAGACACTTGGAGGCTAAGGATCAATTGAATTCAAATCTGTTGGTGTTGACAACCTGAAACCAATCATATTATACGTCGTGAAGGTATATAATAGAGGGACAACTGGACAGAGAGGGGAGAGCCAACTGTCATCTGAAGACAGAGCAAACCCACCATCTGAGAAAGAAATACCAATTGCAGCTTTCCACAAAAATACCAAAGTTTTATGTTAGATATGAAGTCTTGCCATTACAGGTTTCCATCCTATCTTGTTTGTCCTTTGAATTGAGCATTCTCCAAGAAAAACAAAGCCAAAAAGAGCTACTTTCTTTGCAAATCATCGGATTAGATTTACCTTTCTCTTTATTCCTCAATTCTTTCCTCTTTTTGAATCTCATTCAACAAATTTTCAGCTCAATAATTGATGAAAACCATAATCAAAAACCTAAAAATTACGATTCCATCCAGTCAGTTACGCAAGAACAATAGAAATAACAGGTGTTGTAACACAGTCTAGGTTGGATGGAGATAAAGATAATGAAATTGAACATCAGCAATAGAACTGGCTGTCCATTTAACATTCAGTCCAATTTTATTTTCCATTCATGTTAATTTCACACCCAAAATAGATTCTTGAAAATAAATTGCTCACATTAAAAATGTATTAATTTAATATTCTGGTTTTCACTATTACTTTATTGTACAGAGAATAAAGGCAAAATTGGTTTGGCAAAAGTTTACAATATTGAGGTGCATTGTCATATCAAATTTATACATCTTTTATACATAAAATGTACAGTGGGTTTTCTTAAAGATATAAAAACATGAATCTTTCTATAGTTTTTAAATCCAAGACAATTTTTGAACAATCAGGAATATCCTGTCAGAATTCTACAAAATGTCTTATCAAAGGCTTTTCAAAAAGTGGCCACACACGATGCAATTTTTCATATTTCTCCAATTTTTAAAAGAAAAATTGAGATAACTGGAAATATACATTTATTTTGCAATGTTAAATACTTATTAACTAAGACATGTAGATGTTTTATAAAAATAACAATTTGCATTTCAGTATTGTACCACTCATATTTCGGGTATCTAATACAAAGGTTTGAGCTGGTGCAACAGGAAGACTTATTTTATTCAGTTGATAAGCGAGAAATACACTTAGCCAATTGCACAATGCTTAATTTAACAAATTCCTTGATGCATGACCTATGGTAATTAAGTTAACAATTATGAAAACAATGACAGCGGAGTCCTACGAAGCATCAGCAAAAATTAATCATCCTTGTTTTTCTTGAAGGCCTGTTCTTCAAATGCAAGTGCACTCTACAGAAAATGATAAAAACATAATTCAAAAAGATTATTTTTGACAATTATCCCATACCACCAGTATAGTTCATAATTGTACCTTTCAGTTTTGCACAATCTCAAGTTGTTTATATCAGGTGTAACATTATATTCCTCATACATTTAATGGTAAAGTCCTGGGGAATGTTGCTGGACAAAGTGACCTTGGAGTGCAGGTTCATGCTTCCTTGAAAGTGGAGTCACAGGTAGATGGGATAGTGAAGAAGGTGTTTCTTATGCTTTCCTTTATTGGTCAATGCATTGAGTATAGGAGTCAAAAAGCATGGCGCTGGAAAAGCACAGCAGGTCAGGAAGCATCCGAAGAGCAGGAGAGTCGACGTTTCAGACATAAGTCGTTCATCAGGAATGGGGATGGGGGTGCCAAGGGGATGGATATAAATGGGAGGGGGTGGGGCTGGGGGAAATGTAGCTCGGAAGACGATAGGTAGGTGAAGGTGGGGTGGTGATGGTAATAGGTTGGAGCAGAGGGTGGAGCGGACAGGTGGTAAGGAAGATGGACAGGTAGGACAGTTTAAGTGCCAAGTTGGACAGTGGGATCTGGATAAGGTGGAGGGAGGAGAGATGAGGAAACTGTTGAAATCAACATCGTTTCTGTGTGGTTGGAGGGTCCCAAGGCAGAAGATGAGGTGTTCATCCTCCAGGCCTTGGTGGCTAGGATTTGGTGTTGGAGGTAGCCCAGGACTTGAATGTCCCTGGTGGAGTGGGAGGGGGAGTTGAAATGGTCAACCACATGGCGGTGGGGTTGCTTAGCGGGTGAATCCCAGAGATGTTCTCTGAAATGTTCCACAAGTTGGTGTCCTGTCTCCCCAACGTGAGGAGACCACATCAAGAGCAACAGACATTGAAGGTGAGGTGTTTGGATGTGCAGGAAAATCTCTGCCAGATGTAGAAGGATCCTTTGGGGCTTGGGATGAAGGTGTTAATGGGAGGTGTAGGGCAGATTTTACACTGAACAATTTCATCAACTTCTCTAACACCTCCCATCTTCATCTAAAGTTCATCTCCCTCCCTTCCTGAATTTCTCCATCTCCATTTCCGGTGACCGATTCACAAGGACATCAACTTCAAAACCACCAACTCCTACAGCTACCTGGATTACACACACCCCCAACTCGCCGTAAAAAACACTATCCCAATTCCTCCGTTGTATCTGCTCCCAGGAGGAGCAGTTCCACTCCAGAACATCCCAGATGGCCACCTACTTCAAGAAGCGCAATTTCCCCTTCAACGTGGTCAACAATACCCTCCAGCACATCTCCTCCACTTCCCACACCTTTGCCCTTGAATCCCACCCCTCCAACCGCAATATCCCCATCAACATCCAACAACAACATCCCCCCGAACTTCACTTTTCAGTGCACTAATCTCCAGAGACAACACATCATCCTCTGCCATTTCCGCCACTTATAATCAGACCCCACCACCAGAGAAATATTTCCCTCCCCACACCTATCAGCATTCCGCAGAGACCATTCCCTCCGCAATTTCCTCATTAGGTCCATGCCCCCACCAAACCACCCTCCACTGTCAGCACCTTCCCTTGCCACCACAAGAGGTGTAAAACCTGTGCCTACACCTCCCCTCTCACTTCCACCGAAAGGTTCCAACATCTGACAGAGATTTTCCCGCACATCCAAACACCTCACCTACTGTGTCCATTGCTCTTGGTGTAGTCTCCTCTACATTGGGGAGACATGATGCCAATTCACAGAGCATTTCAGGGAACATTTCTGGGACACATGCACTAAACAAACTCACCGTCCTGTGGCCAACCATTTCAAAGTGGACGTTGGGCCGAAGGATCTGTTTCCACACTGTAGGGATTCTATGATAAATCCCTCTCGCACTCTGCCAAAGACATGCAAGTCCTGGGCATCCTCCACCATCAAATCCAAGCCACCTGGAGGAAGAACACCTCATCTTCAGCCTTGGGATTCCTTGTGGCCTCCAACCACATGGAATCAATGTCGATTTCACCAATTTCCTCCACTCCCCGCCACCCCCCTCCACCTTATCCCAGATCCAATCCTCCAACTTGATACCGCCCTCTTGAACTGTGCTACCTGTCCAACTTCCTTCCCACCTCTGATCTATCACCATCACCCTTCACATTCATCTACCTATCACCTTCCTAGCTACCTTCCTCTCAGCCCCACTCCCCTCCCATTTATATCTTAGCCTCCTTGAGACCCTCCCCACACTCCTGATAAAGGGCTTATGCCCAAAAAAGTCAATTTTCCTGGTCCTCAGATGCTGTCTGACCTTCTGTGCTTTTCCAGTGCCACACTTTTGACTCTGATCTCCTGCATCTGCAGTCCTCATTTTCTTCTCTGCATTGAGTATAGGATTTGGGAGGTCATGTTGCAGCTGTACAGGACATTGGTTAGGTCACTTTTAGAATATTTTGTGCAATTCTGGTCTCCCTCTATAGGAAGGATGTTGTGAAACTTGAAAGGGTTCAGGAAAGATTTCATAGAATCATAGAGTCCCTACAGTGTGGAAACAGGCCATTTGGCCCAACAAGTCCACACTGACCCTCCAAAGAGTAACCCACCCAATTCCATTCCACTACCCTATTACTCTGCATTTACCCTTACCTAATATATCTAACTTACACATCCTTGAACACTATGGGCAAGTTAGAATGGCCAATCCACCTAACCTTCGGATTGTGGGAGGAAACCAGAGCACCCGGAGGAAAGCCACTTACAAGGATGTTGCCAGGGTTGGAGTGTTTGAGCTATAGGAAGAGGCTGAATAGGCTGGGGCTGTTTTCCCTGGAGTGTCAGAGGCTGAAGGGTGACCTTATAGAGGTTTATAACATCATGAAGGACAGCGATAGGGTATGTAGACAAGGTCTTTTCCTGGGGTGGGCAGTCCAGAACTGGAGGGCATAGATTTAGGGTAAGACAGGAAAGATTTAAAAGGGACCCAAATGGACTATTTCACACAGAGTGTGATGCATGTGTGGAATGAGCTGCTAGAGGTAGTGGTGGAGGCTGGTACAATTACAACATTTAAAAGACAGCTGGATGGGTATATGAATAGGAAAGGTTTAGAGAGATATGGGCCATGTGCTGGCAAAGGGGACTAGATTAGTTGAGGATGTCTGATCAGCAAGGACGAGTTGGACCAAAGGATCTGTTTCCCTGCTATTCATCTCTATGACTCAAGAAGCTTCCTGTTTATATTAAGTGATGTGATATACTGAACAAATCAGGAGTAGGACAGCACTAACAACCTTTAATACTTATTGTGCACTTCAGTGATTTCAAAAAAATGAAACTTAGCTTGTTGCCAGATTATGGTATCATTCAAGCTTTACTATAACTTACTTGTGCCAGTCAACTTCAGTCTATTAAACCTGTCTTTACTCATGAGTATTTGAATTACCCTGCAAGTTCGTCATCGGTGCAGTACAACATTTTGTACCATTGTTTTCTATCATTATCACACAATTCAACTCTTTAAGCATTCACTTTCTCCATCAATGAGATACATGGCAGCTTAGTGTACCATTTAAAAGATGCACTGCAGCAGCTCGCCATGCCTCCTTTGACAGCAGCTTCTAAACTCAGGAACTCTGCAATCTCAAACATGAGTTGACAACCTGTGGATACTTATGCAATTCTGAGCCTTGACTGGTCAAATCCATTTTTCTTACTGTCAAGGCACATATCTAAAATAAAATTACTTGGCAATGGATAGTTTGACACCGAGAACTTGTGAAGTCTTCAGTCACAGAAATTTGAAATTCTATCAAACATTTGCTTGGATCAAAGTCATATGTTGCAATGTTTTGCCAAGCAAAATGATGTTATGAACTAGCAGGTTAACAGCTTACATATTGCTCACTAGACAATAAGGTAAGTCATTTATAGACTTGGATGTGTATATCAACAAACAAGAGCTAATTTTTTTTTGAGAATGTTTTGCTACAAAAATAATTCATTTCAGAAAACTTAAAGAGACTAATCGGAATTAAATGACTTGTATTCTCCAATTTTTATTAATATTCTATTTGTGAGAAAGGATATAATGTGAAAATATTGTAATCAAATGCCCTCTTTAACTGCTATTGAAACATGCACATTTACTGCATCAGTAAAAAGTATTGCAGAGAAATCTTCGAATGTGTCGCTGCTTTTTTTTTTCATTTTTATAGGCAGTTGAGTAACAGCAATGCTGCCATTATGATTTTGCATTTTTGATTTTTTTAAAAATAACTTCCTGTCATTGATGTTACTCCATCTTATGAGGACATCACTATCTGCACATTCCTTACCAACCCACACATCTTCCAATACGGAAATATATTACCACTCCTTCACTGTCATTTGGTCAAAATCCATACTCTCTTCCAATAGTACTGTGGGTATACCTACATAAGAAGTAGGAGTAGGATTAGGCAATTCAGCCCATTTAGCCTGCTCTGCCATTTAATATGATCATGGCTGATCTCATCTTGGCCTCAACTCCACTTTCCTGCCTTCTCCCCACAGCCCTTTAACGAGGGGTTAAAATTTGGTCTATTTCCTCAAATCTATTCAGTGTACTGGCATTCACTGCATTCTGGGGTATTAATTCCAAATCACAACTCTTTCAGAGAAAAAATTCCCCTCATCACGGTCTTAAATATTTTCATAGAATCCCTACAGTGTGGAAACAAATCCACAGCGACCCTCCAAACAGTAACCCATCCAGACCCATTCCCCTACTACTCTACATTTTACCCTTGACAAATTACCCTAACCTAAACATCCCTGAACACAATGGGCAATTTAGCATGGCCAATGCTATCAATTCAGAATTTACATTTCATTAGGTTTATACTGGCAAATGTTTATGAATGGTTGATTTATTTTTGCTTATTCATAATCCATTGATTGTATTAAATATCATCTGTGACTATACCTCAAAATAATATTGGAAAGCAAATGAAAACATACTATAAATTGTTACTGATCAGCACAATTTAAATTGGATCATCGAGCAATGTACCTTTGAATCTGGTAGGCAGGATCCAAAAGCTTCCAACAAGAGGTTGTCAACCTTTACTGCCTTCTCAAAGTCTGCATATGAAACTTTGTTATCATGGTCATAATCCTAGAAATGAAAAGGACAGATTTTGCAACAATAACTAATATAGAATTAGACCATATGGAGCAATTAAGTGGTATAATAAATCACCACACTGTCCATTCACTTTCTTCCAATGTAGTCCTATAAAAGATTTATTTAGGTAGTTAAAAGCTGGTTTTAAAGTAAGTATGGACTCATACTTTGGCACAAATATCAATTTTTTTTAGAGATCATAAGGATAGGTGCTGTAGAAACTGTAATTTCAACTAAGGACTATGTGGTTGAAGAAAAAACACCTCATCTACTGTGTCCACTGCCCCGATGTGGTCTCCTCTACACTGGGGAGACAGAAGGCCAACTCGCTTTCAGGTAACATCTCTGGAACATACACACACCAAACAACCCCACTGCCCTCTGGCTGACCACTTCAATTCCCCCTCCCACTCTGCCAAGAACACGCAAGTCCTGGGCCTCCTCCATCGCCAAATCAAAGCCACCCAATGCCTGGAGGAAGAATGCCTCATCTTCTGCCTTGGGACCCTCCAACCACATGGCATCAAAGTCCCCTCATCTCCCCTCCTGCACTTCATCTTATATCCAACCCTCCAACTCAGCACCAGCCTCTTGAACTGTCCGATCTGTCAATCTTCCGTCCCACCTATCCATTCCACTCTTCCCTCCAACCTATCACCATCACCACCACCTGCATGTACCTATCGCCTTCCCAGCTACCTCACCCCCACCCTCCTGTCCATCTCTCATTACCCTCCCCACACTCCACGTTCCTGATGAAGGGCTTATGTCCGAAACATCAATTCTCCTGCTCTTCAGATGTCGCCTGACGTGCTATGCTTTTCCAGTGCCACACTTATTGACTCGATGACAAAAAATAATGGATGTTTCATCAGTTAACTTGCTTTGCTATTTATAGGAACTAAGAGCCATTTAGCCCATTGAGCCTGCTTCGAACGTGCTGACCGAACACTTCAAAGCCCTTTTCTCACACTGTTCCCATAACCCTTTGCACCATTGGTAATCAGAAAGCTTGGCACAGACGAGTTAGACCAAAACGTTGGGTGTTTCTGTGCTGTACATCTCCATGACTCTACCTTTAACATATTGAAAGACTGAGCTTCCACAGCCCTCTGGTGGAGAATTCCAAAGGTTCACAACTGTCTCAGTAAAAAAAAACTCATCTCTGTTGAATTGAATTGAATTCATTGTCACGTGTACCGAGGCACAGTGAAATGTTTTGTCTTGCGAGCAGTACAGGCAGATCACACAGTTAGATTGCATAGATAAGGAAATAATAGTTAAACAACGGCAAAACAAAAACACAAGTACAGGCGAATGCTAAGAGTTTGAGAGTCCAGTCGGGTAGAAACTGTTTTGAAACCGGCTGATGCGTGTGTTCAGACTTCTGTACCTTCTCCCCGATGGTAGAGGTTGTAGAAAAACATTGCCAGGTTGAGATGGATCTTCGAGAATATTGGCGGCCTTTCCTTGACAGTGGGCCTGGGAGATGGATTCTATAGATGGGAGGTTGGCCTTTGTGATTGCCCGGGCCGAGTTCACCACTCTCTGTAACCATCTCCGATCTTGAATGGTACAGTTTCTACACCAGGTAGTGATATATCCAGACAGAATGCTCTCGATGGCGTACCAATGAATATTGGCAAGGGTATTCACCATCATGCCAAATTCTCTCAGCTGCCTGTGGAAGAAGAGACGTAGTTGGGCTTTTGTAACCAGTGTGTCCACATGAAGAGTCCAAGAAAGCTTGTTGTTGTTGACCACACCCAGGAGCTTGATACTTTCCACTTGTTCTACCTTTGTGCTGTTAATGTGTAGGGGGGGGCACGAGTAACATTCACCAAAAGTCAATAATGAGTTCTTTGGTTTTGCCGGCATGGAGAGCTAGGCTGTTCTCAGTGTACCATTTTTCCAGGTCTTCCATCGTCTGTCTGTGGTCTGTTTTGTTGCCATCTGAGATTCGACCATGGTGATGTCATCAGTGAACTTGTAAGTGGCATCCTCCTTATTTTTACATATGCCCCCTGTTCTAGCTTCTCCAAGCAGGGGACACCGCTTCCCTGTATTTACTCTGCCTATTCCTTTTAGTGTTTAATAGATTTCAATGAGATCACCTCTCAATCCTCAAAAACAGAATGTAGAGCATAAGTAATCTGCAAATTCTTGTTGCTGATATTTGTATGAGACTTTGTATGGGTTCTCCATAACATGGGTGGAAAACTTATAAAAACGTGAGAAAACACATGCTTCTTTCATCAAGGTTATGTGGGAAAAGAAGAAAGTTTGCCAGGAAAATGGACCCCTTATATTTCTTAGAACGGTAATGTATTTTACTGTTGAGCACCAACATCCTTCACTTTAATGAACAGCAAATATATAGGGAAAATGTTCAAGCTTGAACTACAAGCTTTAGTGGCTTTTTAAAGACTCACTGGCATGGTCAGTGCATTGGATGTCGCTCTTTCAGCAGATAGCCACTGAGTGGTACACTGCCCTGGGAAAAGTGCCTGCTAAGATGGGGCCAGAATAGGATATGATAGATGTCAGAGGGGTGGAGTAGGTAGTTGATGAGGCAAATTTGGTAAGACATGGCAAGAAACTCACTGTGACTTGCAGCAAACAGCCATCAAAAAAATCCAACCTAACTTAGCCAAAAAGATGCAAGATTCAGCCTGCTGTCTTTCAAACTAAATATTAAACTGAACCTCTTCCGCTTTCTAAGTGAATATAAAAGATCCCATAGAATATCCTGGACGATTCCTGATTTCTTCCAAAGCTAGAGGGCATTGGTTTAAGCTGAGAGGAAAAAGACTTAAAAGGGATTTAAAGGACAACTTGTTCACACAGAGGGTGGTGCATATATGGTGGAGGCTGGTACAATACAACATTTAAAAGGCATCTAGATGGGTCTATGAACAGGAAGGGTTTAAGAGGGATATGGGCCAAATGCTGACAAATGGGACTGGATTAATGTAGAATATCTAGTCAGCAAGGACAAGTTGGACGGAAGGATGTGTTTCCATACTGTACATCTCTATGGCTCAATTTTTGGAAAGAGTAGAGCAATTATTCCCATTTCCTGGCCAATAGTCACACCTGAATCAATTCAAATTCAGATTAAACAGTCATTGTCACATTGTTGTTTTGAGGGAATCGCGGTGAGAAAATTGGTTGAACTATTTTCTACATTACAATAGTGACTGGACTTCAAAAGTACTGTCTTGGTGAAAAGGAACTCTATAAATACTAGCCTTTTTCACTTCACGCTCTCCATTGAAGATATGGTTCGCACAGCTACAAAAAAAAGTAACATTCCCAGTATAATTTATTAAAAAACACAATATTAACTGCATTTGCCTCACTGTCAAAGATCACATAGACACATCCTAATGCTTGTATAGCTTCACATTGTGGAATGGTAATGCAAATAATTGTGCAAGTGCTTTCAGATTTTTTTTGTAATAAAGCAACAAAAGATTTATTTTTGGAAGAACAAAATCACAATGATTCCTCTTCCTTTTCCACTTTGCGTGAAACAAGTATTTTATTTATTTCGTGAGGTGTTCATCTTCCTCATGAGCATTTCCTACACATTTTAAACAGTATATTTATAGAAAATCATGAAAACATTGTCTCTTTTACATGTTTTATAAACGCATGAAGAGACACAGGCTTCACTGATATCATTTTCTCATTCTTGTCCAAAGCCCGGAGATGGAAATATCCCTTATTTATGTTCTCTGCTCTAAGGGAACAGCTGATAGAATCGTATTGCATGGAGGTTACTCTTTAGATGAAAAATAAATGCAAAAAACATCATGTTGGATTATTTATGTCATTTTCTCACCATCTTTTTCAGTGCTATCTCTACCAGGTCTTTAACTCCCTCATCAGGATCTTCTTCTGTTGGTTGTTTGATTAGGCTACTTTTGAGCATGTGAAACATCTCCTCGCGTGAAATGAAGCCATCTCCATTCAGATCAAAAACTTCAAAACAGACTGAATTAAAGTAAATGAAGAAATAACTTTAGACTGTATTAATTGTCAACTAAACATATACATGCATTTTATACAATTCAATAAATGTATAAATCATCCTACATTTAATTTTTTCATCCAAAGTCCCACGGAGAATTATTGATAATCCTTCAATCCATTCCCTCATGTTGACAAAGCTATCATTGTCTCTGTCAAATACACGAAAAACTGAGAAAGAAAAGGAAAACCAAACTCTCATTAATATTTAATGTTTACTTAAAATTATTGAGTTTACATTTCAGGCCTGAAATAGACTTCTGGAATGCCTCCTAATAATTCATACACTTACCCTAGCTCATCAACAAAAAATATAAAATCGATGCACAGACTAATACATAGTATGTCAGGTAAATACTTCATATGATAATGTAAGCATCCAGTTACCAAACAACTATATCTTTGATTGCCTGCTACAGTGTATGTTCAAAGGTAAATTGGAACAGTTTTTCACTTTGCAGAAAGGCACTTTGGGCAAATTTTAATTGGGAAATGGGGGAAGAATTGATGGGGAAGGAAAGCTTCAACATCAAGACCCTATCTGGCTTCCAAACACACACCAACCAATAATGGAACAGTGGGACCACATCAGCAATTCTCCCACAAGCAGATTTCTAATTGGCATTCGTCCAATAGTGGTGTATTGGTAATGTTGCTGGACTAGTAATGTATGATTCCAGTTTAATAATCTGGGGACAGATTATTCAAATCTTAGGAGGGAGGCTTGAGAAATTTTAACTAAATACACTCTTGAATCTCAGATGCTGCCTGAACTGCTGTGCTCTTCCAGCACCACTAATGCAAAATCTGATTTCCAGCATCTGCAGTCATTGTTTTTACCTAATTTTTAAAAATAGCCTAACAGCAATCACGTATTTATTATCAGTTGTCATAAAACCCTACATTTAACTACTATCCTTTAAGGAAGGAAATCTATCATCCTGACCTGAAATGACCAATATATGACTCCAGACCCACAACAACTCTTAACTGACCTCTCAGTTTTATCAAATCCCTACAAGGTCTAAAGAAATAAAACCAAATGGAAAACATAGCATCATTTCAGCAACAGGAAAATAAGGACAAATCCAACCTGACCCATTACCACCCACTAATCTATTCTCAATCATCAGTAAACTGATAGCACTGTTGATAACACATTCAATCAAGCAAGTGGGGCATCAAGGAGTCCTAGCAAAACCAGAAACAATAGATACTGGAGGCAAACTCTCCACTCGTTGGAATCATACTCCACAAAAGGAAGATGTTTGTGGTTGTTGGATGTCAGTTATCTCAGCTCCAAGATATCACTGTTGGCATTCTTCAGGGTAGTGTCTCAGGCACAACTATCTTCAGTTACTTCATCAAGACTTTCCCTCCATCACAAGGTCAGAAGTGAGGATGTTGGCCAATAATTACAAAATGTTTAGTGACATTCACAAGTCTTCAGATTTTGACAAGTCCATGTTCAAATGTAACAAGATCTGGACAATATCCAGGCTTGGTTTGACAAATGGCAAGGAACATTTGCATCACACAATTTCCAGGCAATGACCATCTCCATTAAGAGACAATAATCTCACCATTGCCCCTTAACATTCGATGGTCTTACCATCACTGAATCCCTATCAAAATTTTTGGGATTACCATTGACCAGAAATTCAACTGGACTTGCCAGAGTGATAGTAAGAGCAGGTCAGACACTAGAAATATTGCGGCAAGTAACTCACTTCCTACTTCTCCAAAACCTGTCCATCATCTATCTACAAGGCATAAGTCAGGTGTGTGATGGAAGACTCACGATTTGCCTAGATTGGTGCAGTTCCAAAAACACTCAAGAAACTTGACACCATTAAGGACAAGACAGCCTGCTTGACTGGCATGATATTCTCCACCACCGACAGTAGCAGCAATGTGTACTATTTACAAGGTGCACTAAAAAAAATCACGAGATCCTTAGACAGTACCTTCCAAACCCACAACCATTTCCATCTAGAAGGACAGGGTCAGCAGATAAATGAGAATGCACCATCTGCAAGTTCCTCTCCAAGCCACTCACAATCTAGACTTAAATCACTATTCCTTCATTGTCACTAGGTCAAAATCCTGGAAATCCCTCAAGTGCATTGTGGATTGACCTATAGTGCATGGGGAGCAGCAATTGAGGAAGGCAGCTCACCACCACCTTCTCAAGAGCAACTTGGAAGAGCAATAAATGCTGGCTAGCCAAAAATACCCAGTCCCACAGGTGAATAAAACAAATAATGACAAATACAGCCCTGTTGACTCTGATAAGTGCTCCTAATGAATCCCTGCAGATTGCACCAAAATTGGGAGAGCTATCCTACATACTAGTCAACAACAGCCTGCCTTAACCATATTCACAGAATTATAACTTGTATGCCTTGTCCCAGACATCAACACCATCCCTGAATGTACCCTGTCCAACTGGGCAGGGCAGCCCTACAAGAGGTGGTAACACAATGGTATACAGTTGGCAAGGATATGCCTGGCAGTTTCTCAACACTAACTCCAGACCCAATGAAGTCTCAGGGTATCGTGTCAAACAGGCAAGTAAATGAGTTGTTTATTTCTACTTTCGCTCCTCCCCAACCCCCATCTCCTCTTCCCTTTCTCAGTACTCTTTAATATTGAACACTACCTGGAGGAAGCACTAAGGGTGGAAAGGGCTACCTGGATGCGGGTCTTCAATGTCCTTCTCCAAGAATAGTTCAATTGCACCACTACTGACTGAAGTGGCCAATCTTTAAGCCATCACTGCAGAACTATGTCTGTAACAGAGATGAGCAAACCAACAAGAGAGAAAATCTGCGTGACAATGTGTCCATCCATGACAGCATTAGTAGAAGTGACAACTGCAGAGTCATTGTGAAGACCAAATCCTGTCTTCACATTGGGGATACCAACCATGTTTTGTGTGGCACAATCTTGAGTGAAAAATTGGTCAGACTTCAAAAAGATCTGGTAACTCAAAATTAGGCATCCATGAGGCACTGTGGGTGGTCAGCAGCAGCAATAGAATTGTATTCAATCACAATCTGCAATCTCATGAAACAGGACATCCTTGATTCCACAATGATCTTCAAGCCAGGAGATGAAGTCTGGTTCAATGAAAACCGCAGGAACTTATGGCAAGAACGCACTAGATAAAAATGAGGTATCACGCTAATGGAGCTACAACACAGGAGCTACTTATATGGAAGCAGCATATAATGGACAGGTCTAAGTGCTCCCAATAACGAATGTATCAGATCCAACTTCTGCAGTTCTGCCACATCCAGTTGAGAATGGTAATGGACAATTAAAGAATAAACAGGGGGTCGAGACTTCACAAACATCCACATCTTCAATATGGGAAAGCCCAGCACAAAAAACAAGTCTGGAGTATTTCTTCCAACCTCAGACAAAAATGCCGAGTGGATGATCCACCTTGGCCTCCTCTCAAGGTTCCCATTGTCACAGATGTCAGTCTTAAACCAACACATGGTACCAAGAGGTTTATTTCACTGGATACTGCAAAGGTTATGGATCGTGAAACCATTCCAGCAGTAATAGAAAGACTTGTGCACCCGAACTAGCCATTACCCTTGCCAAGCTGTTCCAATACAGCTGCAATATTTGCATCTACCCAGCAATGTGGAAACCTGACCAGCCACGTCTTCTTAACAAAATGCCAGGTGAATTCAAACTGATCAATTACTACAGTTTCAGTCTATTTTTGAACATCAGCAAAATGATAAAAGGAGTCATCAACGGTGTTATCAAATGGCACTTGCAAAGGAAGCGAAAGTCGCAAGTGGGATTTCTACACTTGTCAGGAGCAGCTGATCTAAGAACTGCTTAGAATTATTTGTTAAAACAAATGGATTGCTTATTGATGTGTGCTTTGCATATTAAGCACTGGCTGGTCTCTGCCTCCAAATAATCACGTACTAGCATTGCTCTGGGGTTTCTGGTGCCCCTCCTGACATTCACTCACTGGGGTGCTTAACTGATTCTTTTCAAATGTTATTCTTAGACTGCTCAGATAGTTTTATGACATCTGTCCAAGTTTGCTGGTATGAACCTTTTAAAAGTCTTATGGCCAAACCTCTTTTCAGTTCCGATAACTTGAAAACTTGCTTCCCTCTTTACTTGGATTTAAGTAGCAACTACAAGTCACCCTAGGATGTGTGTACTCCAAGTAAAGGTCCAGAAGCAGGTCACTTTTTCATTTTAAAGTTGGACAGTTTCTTTTGTTTTAGGAGACCCTTCTCTTACCTGACTGCCAGAGCATCCTGATGTTTTAATGCTGAAATGTCTCCTGTGGCCTACCCTCAGCTTCAAGACCCAACCATCCATCTAATTGAATGGCCAATCTATCCTCAGGACATTAATTAGCCAAAATATAAAAATCAACAGTGAAAATCATCATACACAGACAGCATGAGCTTTTGAGCCCCAATTCGATGGCAGTGGGTCACATAAGCCCAAGGAAAATCTTACACCGTATCTCATTTATGAGACGTACTTCTCAATTTCAGTTTATACATTTAGATAACAACGAAGCAAAATCTCTTTTTAGCCTTGGAAACGGCAATAGTATTGCTATTGATGGAACTGTGAACAATATTAAAGGCAAGCTGAATGAAGATGCCTCCTCTGCCACATGACTACAGCATGATATAAAGTGAAGTGTATAAAAATACACATGCGATGCTTTAGATTTGACTGGAAGTATTTTAAATTTAACTTCCAAAACTTTAATGTAAATGAAGAACCGATGAAGCCACTGGCTTGTATTGATGTTTTAAAAATGTACCTAGTATTTCTTGATTATATGTTTTTATTGGGATCTGTCTCTGGATTAAATTTAAAAAATATAAGCTATAAGTATAAAGTTAGCCTGGAGCAATGTTCTGCAGAGTTATAAAACGATGCTAATTTCCGGGTCTGTAGATTGGAAGGAGAAAAATGGTCTTTAGTAAAGTGATATGCTTTTCTTGTGGGATGTGGGAGTTTTGGGAGAGTTTAAGGGTTACTAGAACATAGAACAATACAGCACAGAACAGGCCCTTCAGCCCACGATGTTGTGCCGAACATTTGTCCTAGCTTAAGCACCCATCCATGTACATATCCAATTGCCGCTTAAAGGTCACCAAAGATTCTGACTCTACCACTCCCACAGGCAGCGCATTCCATGCCCCCACCACTCTCTGGGTAAAGAACCCACCCCAGACATCTCCCCTATACCTTCCACCTTTCACATTAAATTTATGTCCCCTTGTAACACTCTGTTGTACCCGGGGAAAAAGTTTCTGACCGTCTACTCTATCTATTCCTCTGATCATCTTATAAACCTCTATCAAGTCACCCCTCATCCTTTGCCTTTCCAACGAGAAAAGGGCTAGCACTCTCAACCTATCCTCGTACGACCTATTCTCCATTCCAGGCAACATCCTGGTAAATCTTCTCTGCACCCTCTCCAAAGCTTCCACATCTTTCCTAAAGTGAGGCGACCAGAACTGCACACAGTACTCCAAATGTGGCCTAACCAAAGTCCTGTACAGTTGCAACATCACTTCACGACTCTTGAATTCAATCCCTCTGCTAATGAACGCTAATACACCATAGGCCTTCTTACAAGCTCTATCCACCTGAGGGGCAACTTTCAAAGATCTATGAACATAGACCCCAAGATCCCGCTGTCTTATTTGTCTTTCCAAAATGGACAACCTCACACTTGGCAGGGTTGAACTCCATCTGCCACTCCTCAGCCCAGCTCTGCATCATATCTAAGTCCCTTTGCAGCCGACAACAGCCCTCCTCACTATCCACAATTCCACCAATCTTCGTATCATCTGCAAATTTACTGCAAATTTCGACTCCCTCATCCAAGTCATTAATAAAAATTACAAACAGCAGAGGACCCAGAACTGATCCCTGCGGAACTCCACTTGTAACTGGGCTCCAGGCTGAATATTTACCATCTACCACCACTCTCTGACTTTGGCCGGTTAGCCAGTTTTCTATCCAATTGGCCAAATTTCCCTCTATCCCATGCCTCCTGACTTTCCGCATAAGCCTACCATGGGGAACCTTATCAAATGCCTTACTAAAATCCATGTATACTACATCCACTGCTCTACCCTCATCCACGTACTTGGTTACTGTGGATTATATCTGCATAAATGTTGTTGGTTGCGAATCTTGTCAGACCAAATGGATCGGCTAGAGCAACAGTTAGAGGCAAAGAGGAACTTACAAGAGCGAGGGAGTGTGATGGATGGTAGTTATAGAAAGGGCGAAAAGCCACAGTTACAGTCAGGTAGATGGGTCAACTCAAAGAAAGGTAGGAAAGGTAGGCAGATAGTATAGGAGTCTTGTGGCTATCCCGATTTCAAACAAGTATGCGGTTTTGGGAGATGTAGGGGGTGATGGACTTTCAGGGGAATGTAGCACGAACAGCCAAGTTTCTGGTATCAAGACTGGCTCTAATGTAATGAGAGGTACATTGGGTTCCAAACACTCGATTGTGTTGGGGGATTCTCTAGTCAGAGATACAGACAGGGGCCAGCAGCAAAAAATCAGAATGGAGTGTTGCCTCCCTGATGCCAGGATCAAGGATGTCTCAGAGAAGGTGCAGAATGTCCTCATGGGGGAGAGGGACCAGCAGGAGGTCATTGTACATATTGGTATTAACGACATAGGAAGGGAAAAAGATGAGATTCTGAAGGGACAATATAGAAAGTTAGGAATTTAAAAAGGAAGTCCTCATGGGTAGTAATATCTGGATTACTCCCAGTGCTACGAGTTAATGAGGATAGGAACAGGACGATAGAGAAGATGAATGCATGGCTGAGGAGCTGGTGTGTGGGAGAAGGATTCACATTTTTTGATCATTGGAAGCTCCTTTGGGGTAGAAGTGACCTGTACAAGAAGGATGGATTGCACCTAAATTGGAAGGGAACTAATATACTGGCAGGGAGATCTGCTAAAGCTGCTCGGAAGGGTTTAAACTAGTAAGGTGGTAGGGGTGCGACCCAGGGATGTACTGAGGAAAGAGATCAATCTGAGACTGGGTACAGTTGAGAAAAGAAGCGAGTCAAACAGTCAGGGCAGGCAGGGACAAAGCAGAGAACAATGTAGGACTGATAAGCTCCATTTATTTCAATGCAAGAGGCCTAACAGGGAAGGCAGATGAACTCAGGGCATGGTTAGGAACATGGGACTAGGACATCATAGCAATTACAGAAACGTGACACAGGGATGGACAGGACTGGCAGCTAAATGTCCCAGGACATAAATGATATAGGAAGGATAGAAAGGGATGCAAGATAGATGGGGCGATTTTGATTAGGGGTAGCATTACAGCTGTACTGAGAGAGGATATTCCTGGAAATATATCAAGGGAAGCTACTTGGGTGGACCTGAGAAATAAGAAAGGGAAGATCACCTCATTGGGATTGTATTATAGACCCCGCAAATAGTCAGAGGGAAATTGACAAACAAATTTGTAAGAAGAGCTCAGTTATCTGTTGGAAATATAGTGTGGTTTTGGTAGGGGATTTTAACTTTCCAAACAGAGACTGGGACTGCTATAGTGTAAATAGGGTTTAAATGGAGAGGAATTTGTTAAGTGTGCACAAGAAAACTTTCTGATTAGTATGTGGATATACCTACTAAAGAAGGCGCAAAACTTGACCTACTCTTAGGAAATAAGGCATGGCAGGTGACTGAGGTGTCAGTGGGGGAGCACTTTGGGACCAGAGACCATGATTCTATTAGTTTTAAAATAGTGATGGAAGAGGATAGACCAGATCTAAAAGTTGAAGTTCTAAATTGGAGGAAGGCCAATTTTGACTGTATTAGGCAAGAACTTTTAAAAGCTGATTGGGTGCAGATGTTTGCAGGGTAAAAGGACAGCTGGAAAATGGGAAACTTTCAAAAATGAGATTACGAGAGTCCATAGACAGTATATTCCTGTTGGGGTGAAAGGAAAGGCTAGTAGGTGTAGGGAATACTGGGTGATTAGAGAAAAAGAGGTTTTGGTTAAAAAAACAAAGGAAGCATATGTCAGATATAGTCAGAAGAGATTGAGTGAATCCTTAGAAGAGTATAAAGACAGTAAGGATGTATTTAGAGTCACAGAGTCATAGAGATGTACAGCACGGAAACAAACCCTTCGGTCCAACTCGTCCAAGCCAATCAGCTATCCGAACCAAACCTAGTCCCACCTGCCAGCACCCAGCCCATATTCATATACCCTTCCTTTCATATACCGATCCAGAAGCCTTTTAAATGTTGCAATTGTACTAATCTCCACCACCTTCTCTGGTAGTTCATTCCATACATGTACCATCCTCTGCGTGAAAAATTTGCCCCTTGGGTCTCTTTTATATCTTTCCCCTCTCATCCGAAACCTATGCCCTCTAGTTCTGGATTCCCCCACCCCAGGGAAAAGACTTTGTCTATTTATCCAATCCACGTCCCTCATGATTTTATAAGTCTCTATACAGTCACCCCTCAGCCTCTGACACTCCAGCCTATTCAATCTCTTCCTATAGTTCAAATCCTCCAACCCTGGCAACATCCTTGTAAATCTTTTCTAAAACCTTTCAAGTTTTACAACATCTTTCTGATAGGAAGGAGACCAGAATTGCACGCAATATTCCAACAGTGGCCTAACCAATGCCCTGTACAGCCGCATCATGACCTCCCAACTCCTGTACTCAATATTCTGACCAATAAAGGAAAGCATACCAAACGCCTTCTTCACTATCCGATCTACCTGCAACTCCACTTTCAAGGAGCTGTAAACCTGCACTCTAAAGTCTCTGTTCAGCAACACTCCCGAGGACATTACCATTAAGTGTATAAGGCCTGCTAAGATTTGCTTTCCCAAAACGCAGCACCTCACATTTATCTAAATTAAACTCCATCTGCCACTCCTCAGCCCATTAGCCCATCTGATCAAGATCTCGTTGTAATCTGAGGTAACCTTCTTCAATGTCCACTACACTTCCAATTTTGGTGTCATCTGCAAACTTACTAACTATACCTCTTATGCTCACATCCAAATCATTTATATAAATGATGAAAAGTAGTGGACCCAACACCGATCCTTGTGGCACTCCACTGGTTACAGGCTTCCAGTCTGAAAAGCAACCCTCCACCACCACCCTCTGTCTTCTACCGTTGAGCCAGTTCTTGGATTTCTGGAATGGATTTCTGGAATCTAAGGATTCACTCGATCTATCCTGTCTATACCTGACTTATGCTTCTTTCTTTTTCGTAATCAAACTTCAATTTCTTTAGTCATCCAGCATTCCCTATACATATCAGACTTTCCTTTCACCCTAACAGGAATATACTTTCTCTGGATTCTTGTTATCTCATTTCTGAAGGCTTCCCATTTTCCAGCTGTCCTTTTAACTGTGAACGTCTGCTCCCAACCGGCTTTTGAAAGTTATTGCCTAATACTGTCAAAATTTGCCTTTCTCCAATTTAGAACTTCAACTTTTAGATCAAATAGAATTATGGTCGCTGGTCCCAAAGTACTCCCCCACTGACACTTCAGTCACCTACCCTGCCTTATTTCCCAAGAGTAGGTCAAGTTTTTCACCTTCTCTAGCAGGTACATCCACATTCTGAATCAGAAAATTTTCTTGTATACACTTAACAAATTCCTCTCCATCTAAACCCTTAACACTATGGCAGTCCCAGTCTATGTTTGGAAAGTAAGGATCCCCTACCATAACTACCTTATTATTCTTCCAGACAACTGAAATCTCCTTACAAATTTGTTTGTCAATTTCCCTCTGACTATTAGGGGGTCTATAATACAATCCCAATAAGGTGATCATCCCTTTCCACCCAAAATAACTTCCCTTGATGTATTTCCAGGAATATCCTCCCTCAGTACAGCTATAATGTTATCCCTTACCAAAAACGCCACTCCTCCTCCTCTCTTGCCTCCCTTTCTATCCTTCCTGTAGCATTTGTATCCTGGAACGTTAAGCTGCCAGTACTGTCCATCCCTGACCCATGTTTGTGTAATTGCTATGATATCCCAGCCCCATGTTCCTTACCATGCCCTGAGTTAATTTGCCTTCCCTGTTAGGCCCCTTGCATTGAAATAAATGGAGTTTAATTTATCAGTCCTATGTTGTTCTCTGCTTTGTCCCTGCCTGCCCTGACTGTTTGTCTCGCTTCTGTTCTCAACTGTACCAGTCTTAGATTGATCTCTTTCCTCCACCTCCCCCCTCCACCCCAACCTTACTAGTTTAAATCCTCCTGAGCAGCTCTCTGCCAGTATGTTAGTCCTCTTCCAATTTAGGTGCAATCCATCCTTCTTGTACAGGTCACTTCTACTCCAAAGGAGCTTCCAATGATCCAAAAATGTGAATCCTTCTGCCACACACCAGCTCCTCAGCCAGGCATTCATCTGCTCTATCGTCCTATTCCTGCCCTCAATAGCTCGTAGCACCGGGAGTAATCCAGATATTATTACTCGAGGACCTCCCTTTTGAATTACTGCCTGACTCTCTGTAATCTCCCTTCAGAATCTCAACCTTTTCCCTTCCTATGTCATTGGTTCCAATGTGTACAATGACCTCCTGCTGGCCCCTCTCCCCGTTGAGAACATTCTGCACCCTCTCTGAGACATTCTTGATCCTGGCACCAGGGAAGCAACACACCACTCTGATTTTTCGCTGCTGGCCACAGAAACGTGTCTGTACCTTGGACTAAAGAGTTCCCAAACACAACCGATCTCTTGGAACCCGATGTACCCCACATTGCATTAGAGCCAGTCTCAATACCAGAAACTTGGCTGTTCATGCTACTTTCTCTTGAGAATCCATCACTTCCTACAATTTCCAAAACAACATACTTGTTTGAAATAGGGATAGGCGCTTATTCACTTATTCCAAGATTAGTTGCGAATTTCACTGTTTGTTAATTTTGCCAAAAGGAACTCCGATGTCCAGTGATACATGAATTCAAACAGCAATGGTTAAGAGCGAAATTAGGAGGGCAAAAATGGGACATGAGATAGCTTTGGCAAATAGGGTTAAGCAAAATCCAAAGGGTTTATACAAATATATTAAGAATAAAAGGATAACTAGGGAGCGAATAGGGCTCCTCAAAGATCAACAAGGCGGCCTTTGTGTGGTGCTGCAGGAGATGGGGGAGGGGTGGAGATACTAAATGAGTATTTTGCATCAATGTTTACTGTGGAGCAGGACATGGCAGATATCGAATGTGGGGAAATAAATGGTGACATCTTGAAAAATGTCCACATTATGGAGGAGGAAATGCTGGATGCCTTGAAACGCATAAAGGTGGATAACACACTAGGACCTGATCAGGTGTACCCTAGAAATCTATGGGAAGGCAGGGAAGTAATTGCTGGGCCTCTTGCTGAGATATTTTTTGTACCATCGATAGTCACAGGTGAGGTGCCAGAAGATTGGAGGTTGGCTAATTTTGGTACCATTATTTAAGAAAGGTGGTAAGGACAAGGCAGCGAACTATAGACCGGTGAGCCTGACATCGGTGGTGGGCAGGTTGTTGAAGGGAATTCTGAGGGACAGGATTTACACGTATTCGGAAAGGCAAGAATTGATAATCAACATTGCTTTGTGCATGGGAAATCATGTCTCAAAAACTTGATTGAGTTTTTCTGAAGAAGTAACAAAGAGGATTGATAAGGGCAGAGCGGTAGATGCGATCTATATGGACTTATGTCAGTAAGGCGATCAAACAAGGTTACTCATGGGAGACTGGTTAGCAAGGTCAGATCTCATGGAATACAGGGAGAACTAGCCATTTGGATAAAGAACTGGATTAAAGGTAGAAGACAGAGGTTGGTGGTGGAGGGTTATTTTTCAGACTGGAAGCCTGTGACCAGTGGAGTGCCAGAAGTTTCGGTGTTGGGTCCACTACTTTTCATCATTTATGATTTGGATATAAAGATAGGAGAGAGTTAGCAAGTTTGCAGGTGACACCAAAATTGGAGGTGGAGTGGACCATGAAGAAGGTTACCCCAGATTACAACGGGATCTTGATCAGATGGGCCAATGGACTGAGGAGTGGCAGACAGAGTTTAATTTAGATAAATGCGAGGTGCTGCATTTTGGGAAAGCAAATCTTAGCAGGACTTATACACTTAATGTTAAGGTCCTCTGGAATGTTGCTGAACAAAGAGACCTTGGAGTGCAGGTTCACAGCTCATTGAAAGCGGAGTTGCAGGTAGATAGGATAGTGAAGAAGGCATTTAGTATGCTTTCCTTTATTGGTCAGAGTATTGAGTACAGGAGTTAGGAGGTCATGATGCGGCTGTACAAGACATTGGTTAGGCCACTGTTGAAATATTGCATGCAATTCTGGTCTCCTTCCTATCAGAAGGATATTGTGAAACTTGAAAGGGTTTAGAAAAGATTTACAAGGATGTTGCCAGGGTTGGAAGATTTGAGCTATTGGGAGAGGCTGAATAGGCTGGAGCTGTTTTCTCTGGAGCATCGGAGCTGAGGGGTGACCTGATAGAGGTTTACAAAATCATGAGGCGCAAGGATAGGATAAACAGACATGGTCTTTTCCCTGAGGTGGGCGAGTCCAGATCTAGAGGGCATAGGTTTATGGTGAGAGGGGAAAGATATAAAAAAGAACTAAGGGGCAACTTTTTCATGCAGAGGGTGGTGCATCCATGGAATGAGTTGCCAGAGGAAGTGGTGGAGGCTGGTACAATTGCAACATTTAACAGGTATCTGGATGGGTATATGAATAGGAAGGGTTTAGAGGGATATGGGCCAAGTGCTGGCAAATGGGACTAGATTTGGTTGGGATATTTGGTTGGCATGGACGAGTAGGACCTAAGGGTCTGCTTCCGTACTGTACATCTCTATGATTCTATTTGAAGCTTAATGCATACAGCTTAGCATATCAGCACACATGCACAATTTTACAATGGCTCCACATTGTGCTTCTGAATCCACAGATTTACATTTCATGAAAAGTTATCACATATGGAACATATTATAACTCTAACCTCTGTCTGTGATCATATCATCAGTCAATCCAAATGTAGTGTGCAGAACATTCCTGAACTTGTTTCGATCCAGTCCGACTGCAATCCGTTGCTCAGGAAAAGTGGCAACAAGCGTACTGAAGACTTTCATTAAACACTGCACCTCATGTCTGTTGACTGCAATATATGGACAGAAAAATGCTTTTCAATTAAGATGTGAAATAGTACATAGCTATATTACTAAAAGTTCTACTGATCTTTAGCAGCAAGATTAGTTAGATTTCTATGTAACTTAATTTACCAACTGAGATTGAATGGAAATTGCTACTTACTCCTCTTTTTTTCAAATACCCATCATTATCAGTACTTCTTGGTTCAGAATTATAGGTGAGGGATAGCCTAAAAGCAGATCTTATTGTGAAGTCTCTCTCATAAAATTTCACAAGTTCTGCTTCATTGATATTACAAATGGAAATGCACCTAAGAATCCTCCATCTCCAGTCACAATGTCATTGGAAAGATGTTACACATAGCAAGTTTCTGTCAGCTATGTGATGAAGTGCATTTAATGTAAGTTATTATCGTTTGGGAACATGGAATTTTAGAAAAGACGCAGATGTGTGGTTTCAGTTATGCGGAGCTAACAGATCTTTTAAGATGTCAGAAAGTCTTTCTGAAAAATGAACTAAAGACATCTTCCAAGAAGGCATGTGACATCTGTAGTTTCAGTTGATGAAACATCTATACTGCTCAGTTTACAGCAGACAGGGAAAAAGTAGATGAGAGTCTACTAGATTAGTTTCAACTTCCGTTCAGAAGAATCAAGTTTTCAGTTTAGAAGGTAACTTTGCCCTAGTAGTTTTAGTTTGTAAATCCTCCAAGCTATGACAGTTTGTATGCAAATTTCAAGTTGTCAGAACTGAAAAGAGATTTAGGCCATCAGAATTTTAAAAGGTTCATACCAGCAAAGGTGGACATCAGCAGTCTGAGAATAACAATTGATAATAGTTAAGTAATAATTAATGAGTTGAGATAAGTGATGCTTTTGGGTTGAGTATCTGATATTGCTGGAGAAAACACTGAAACTTAGTTTTGCTATTTACATAGATCATGATTTTTCATTGGTGGAGTAAACTTGTTCTTTTGTCAATGAATCTTTGCAGCCTTATGTAAACATGTTCAGTGATCAACCACCATAGTGACAACTGAAAAAAAAACGATCCATCAAACTAGTTTGGTTTCATTCTGAAATCTGAATTGTCCAGTTTTACTATTAGCTAGGATGAGACCAAAGCAGGGACTTTTGCAGCATAGGTTTCTTTGAATCTTTGCGGAATTTGCATCGCTTTTAAAATAAAACGTATGTGGAGGTAGTAAACATCTTAAAAAGTACTGAATGTAGTTTATTGCAAGGATTAGCTTTAAAATGCTTTGTATGTTTCTAAGAATTTTCTGGGAGTAGAACAGTGGATTATTTGAAATCTGTGATTGAAGCTACACTTGGTGAGATCGAAAGCCTAGAATAATCAAAGAAAGAATAAATAGTAACTCAGAGGATGATTCTGATTTCAATGAGAGATTTGATTTAGCTAGAATTCAACATATAGTGCTTAAATATACAGATGATAAAGTCAGAAAATATTTCATGTTATCTGAAAAGGCAGCTGCAAAGATGAATTTTCCAAAGATGCTTAGACTTTAATGTTAGACCGTTTTGATATGTACAGCTAAAAGGTGTATGCCAATTTGTCAGAGTTACAACCTACAGACAATGTAATCTCTTAAAAAAAATTCTAAATGCTTAAGAATTTGTGCCTAAACCTCATCAGACATTTGCAGGATTTACAAGAGAAAGAAAATGGTACGAGATCAGTGGTTTTGATCACTGAAGTGAGAAAAAATGTTGGGGAATGTGAGATAAATCATTAATATGGAAAAATTTCAAAATAATTTTCTTGTAAACATTAAAAATTATTAGGCAAGCAACAAGAGTAAAGATCCGAGGAAAGCAATTCTGGCAGATACCCAAGATATTTCAAACTGAAAAGTTACATGTGTGGAAAAGGTCATAATGGAAATCCACATGGAAATTGGAGGAAGATAAAATCTGCAGAGGGAAAAGATATTAGTTTTAGGAAGCAACTGATGGATGACAAAGCAAAAGAGAAAGGCTAGAAACTAAAACAGTTATCAAGAAAATTCTAGTGATAATGAGACTATACATACTAAGCCCAATACTGGGAGTTAAACAAGATGAATTGCAGTTGTAGGAATGCCAATGAAACCCTGGGACAATGTTGCATTCGGAAAGGAAATGGATGTTAAAAACTGCAACTGTAATTCAAAGGGAGTATCCTCCCTTAGAATCTATTAAGGAGGGAGGGATGACACAGAACAACCAAGAGAGTTCTTCCTTAATTATTGATGAATTATAAGTAACCTTTGGAGGTTCTGAATATTTTAGTTCAGAAAAGAGGTAAACCAATAAAGATATTGAGAGACACTGGAGCAAATCAGTTGCTGATACTAGTTGATGATACAATTTGTCGTCCTGAGAGGTAACTGAAGGAGAAAATGCTAATTGGCATTTATAATTGGTACATTAAGACATTATCTAAAATTGGATTAAAGAGTGACTTAGTAAATGGAGATGTTGTAGTTGAATTAACATAATTAACCTTATAGAAGAAATTGAATTTACCTCAGCGAGTTACCTGGCTGGTTGAAAAATATTGGCCTCATCAAGGATGCTGGAACAACCAGTAGAAGTAAAAGAACTGAGATAGTACATGAGGAACATTATGGATTTTTTTTCAGATCTGTGGTGCAATGCTTTAACGAGAGTCCAGAGACAATATGTTCCTGTGAAGGGCAAGGCTGGCAGATGTAAGGAACACTGAATAACTAGAAAAATTGAGGCGCTGGTCAAGAAAAAGGTACAGACAGCTGAGATGGAACTAATTCGTTGAACAGTATAAAGGCAGTAGGGGCATACTCAAGAGGAAAATCAGGAGAGCAAAAAAGGGACATGAGATAGCATTGGCAAATAGGATAAAACAGAAGCCAAAGAGATTCTACAAATACACTAAGGACAAAAGAGTAACTAGGGAGAGAATAGGACCCCTTAAAGATAACAAGGCCACCTATGTGGAACTGCAGGAGATGGGCGAGATACTAAACAGCATTTTACATCAATGCTTACTGTGGAGCAAGATATAGAAACTGCAGAACCTGGAGAAATAAATAGTGAAACCTTGGAAGGTGTCCATGTTACAGGAGGTGGTGCTGGACAAATTAAAATGCATAAACGTGGATAAAACCCAGGACCTGATCAGGTGTACTCTACAACTCTGTGGGAATCTAGGGAAGAGATTGCTGCACCGCTTGCTGAGATATTTGTATCATCGATAGCCACAGGTGAGGTGACAGAATACTGAAGGTTGGCTAACCTGGTACCATTATTTAAGAAAGGCGGTAAGGAACTATAGACCGGTGAGTCTCACATCAGTGGTGGTTAAGTTGTTGGAGGAGATTCTGAGGGACAGGATTTATATGTATGTGGAAAGGCAAGGACTGATAAGGGATAGTCAACATGGTCTGGAGCACGGAAAATTGTCTCACTAGCTTAATTGAGTGTTTTGAAGAAGTTACAAAAATGATTGATGAAAGCAGAACAGGGGATGTTGTCTATATGGACTTCAGGAACGTGCTCAACAAGGTTCCACATGGTAGACAGCTTAGCCTGGTTAGATCTCATGGAATACAGGGAGAACCAGCTATCTGGGTAGAAAATTAGTCTGAAAATATGAGATAAAGGGTGGAGGATTGCTTTTTGGACTGAAGGCCTGTGACCAGCGGTGTGCCGCAAGGATCGGTGCTGGTCCAACGCTTTCTGTCATTTACATAAATGATTTGGATGTGAACATAGGAGGTATGGTCAGTAAAATTGCAGATGTCATGAAAATTGGTGGTGCATTGGACATCCAAAGAAAGAAATTCTCGAGTTTTCTCTTAGCTTTCTAATTCTTACATTAAATCTATGCCCACTGGTTACAGACACCACTAGAACTAGAAAATAATGCCTCCCTATCCACCCTATCTATGCTTATCATAGTCTTGTATGTTTCAATTAGGTCCCCTCTCAACTGTCACTACTCTGAAGAAATGAATCCCAGCCTATCCAATCTTTCCTTATAGCTCAGACCCTGCAGACCAGGCTGCAACCTCTCTAATGAAACCCATCCTTCCTGTTGTTATGTGATGGCTAGAACTGCACACAGTACTTCAGTTGTGACCTAATCAGTGCTTTATACAGTTCCAGCATAACTTTCACATAGCAATATTCCATGCCTCAACTAATAAAAACGTGAGAATAGCCTCTCTGCTCTTAAACTCTAAGTCAAGTGTCCCATATGCCACCTTAGTCACTTTATCCACCTGCCCTGTTACCATAAGCGACTATGCACACCAATGTTCCTCTGATCCTTGGCGCTTCCCAGGGACCTACCGTTCATCATGTATTTCCTTGGAGAAACTGAGGACTGCAGGTGCTGGAAAGTCAGAGTCAAAAAACTTGGTACTAGAAAAGCACAGCACGCCAGGCAGCATCGAGAAGCAGGAGAGTTGAAAGTTTGGGCATAAGCCCTTCGTGAGGAATGCATTTCCTTGCATTGTTTGTCCTGTCCATGTCCATCACCTCACACTTATCCAGATTGAATTCCATTTGCCACTCATCAGCCAATCTGAGCACCCTGTCTGTATCCTCCTGCAATCTAAGGCTCACTATTTACCATTCCACCAATTTTTGTATTTTTTATTTTGTTGATCAATCCTCCTACATTCAAGTCTAAATCACTTTATATAAACCTCAAACAGCAAGGGCCCCAACACTAACCCCTGTGGGACCACACTGGACACAGATCTTCAATCACAAATCCCTAGAGGAGTATACTTAAGAAAGAAATCAGGAGGGCAAAAAGGGGACATGAGATAGCTTTGGTAAATAGAGTTAAGGAGAATCCAAAGAGATTCCATTAATACATTAAGGGCAATAGAGTAACTAGTGAGAGAATTGGGCCCATTAAAGATCAACGTGGCTGTCTACCTGTGGATCCACAGAAAATGGGCAAGATACTAAATTAATATTTCGCGTCAGTATTTACAGTGGAGAAGGAAATGGAAGCTAGGAAACTTGGGGAAATAAATAGCAATGTCTTGAAAACAGTTCATATTGCAGAAGACAAGATGTTGGAGGTTTTAAAATGTATAAAGATAGATAAATCCGCAAGACCTGATCAGGTATTTCCCAGACTTTTGTGGGAAGTTAGGGGAGATTGCTAGGCCCCTTGCTGAGATGTCTGTATCATCAACGGCCACAGATGAGGTGCCAGAAGACCAGAGGTTGGCTAATGTGATGCCAATACTTAAGAAAGGCTATAAGGGAATGCCAGGGAACTATAGACAGGTGAGTCTTACATCAATGATGAGTCAGTTGTTGGAGGGGATTCTGAGGGACAGGATTTACATGCATTTGGAAAGGCGAGGTTTGATTAGGGATGGTCAACGTGGCTTTGTATGTGGGAAATCGTGTTTCATTAACTTGATTGAGCTTTTTGAAGAGATGATAAAGAAAATTGATGAAGGCAGACTGGTAAACGTTGGCTATATTGACTTCAGCAAAGCGTTCAACAAAGTTCTGCATGGTAGTCTAGTTAGTAAGTCCAGATCACATGCGATTCAGAGGGAGCTCATTTGGATACATAGTTAGCTTGAAGATAGGAGACAGAGGATGATGGTAGACGGTTGCTTTTCGGACTGAAGGCCTGTGACCAGCAGCATGCCACAAGAATCGGTGTTGGGTCCATTGCTCTTCCTCATTTAAATAAATGATCCGATGTGAATATAGCAGGCATGGTTAGTAAGTTTGCAGAACAACTATGACGGGTGAAAGTGAGGTCTGCAGATGCTGGAGATCAGAGCTGGAAATGTGTTGCTGGAAAGGCGCAGCAGGTCAGGCAGCATCCAGGGAACAGGAGAATCGACGTTTCGGGCATAAGCCCTTCCAGAAGAAGGGCTTATGCCCGAAACGTCGATTCTCCTGTTCCCTGGATGCTGCCTGACCTGCTGCGCCTTTCCAGCAACACATTTCCAACTATGACAGGTGGTTTAGTGGACAGCGAAGGAGTTTACCTCAGAGTACAATAGGACTTTGATCAGCTGGACAAATGGGCTGAGAAGTGGCAGATAGAATTTAACTTAGATAAATGTGAGGTGTTGCACTTGGCAAAGCAAATCAGGTAGGACTTATACAGTTATAGTAGGGCCCTGTAATGTTGCTGAATAGAGGCTTGGGGTGCAGATGCATAGTTCCTTGAAAATGGAATCACAGGTAGACAGGGTAGAAAAGGAGGTGTTTAGTACATTTGTTTCATTGGTCAGAACACTGAGTATAGGAGTTGGGACTTCATCTTACAGCTGTACAGAACATTGGTGAGGCCACTTTGAGAATAGTATGTACAATTCTGGTTGCCCTTCTAGAAGAAGAATGTAGTTAAATGTGCAAAAAAGATTTCCAAGGTTGTTGCTAGGACAGGAGGGTTTAAGTTAAATGGAGAGGCTGAATAGGCTGGAGCTTATGTTCCTGGAGCGTCAGAGCCTGAGTGGTGACCTTATAGAGGTTTATAAAATCATGAGGGGTATGGATAGGATGAATAGGAACCATATTTTCCCTTGGTGGGGGGAGTTTGAAATTAGAGGATATAATGTGAGACGAGAGATTTAAAAAGGATATGAGGGGTAACCTTTTCATGCAGGGGTGCATGTGTGGAACAAGCTGTTGGTGGAAGTGGTGGAGGTTGCTACGATTACAACATTTAAAAGGCATTTGGATAGGTATATAAATAGGAAGGCTTCAGAGAGCTATGGGCTAAATGCTAGCAAATGAGACTAGGGTAGATTGGGATATCTTACTGGAGCAGATGAGTTGGAACAAAGGGTCAATTTCTGTGCTGTACAGCTCTATGTCTCTAAATATACCATATTATCTTATCTACCTACCTTGTTACCTTCAGGGATCTGTGGATGTGTACACTAAGGTCCTCTGATCTTTTGTGCTTTCCAGGGTCCTACCATTTATAGCCTAATCCCTGAGCTTGGTAGCCCTCCAAGTGGACTATCTCATGCTTTTCTGCATTGAATTCCATTTGTTACTGCTCTACCCAGCTGGCCAGTCCATTGATATCCTCCTGCAGTTTACACCTATTCTTCTCACAATTTATCACCTTACGAATGTTGATGTCATCTCCAAACTTGACACTCATTCCCCTTACATTTTAGTCCAAATCATTAATATACACCACAAATTCAACGGGCCCCAGGACAAAGATCCAATGAAACCCACTGGAAATAATGTGCAGTCACAGAAACATCCAACTACCATCACCCTCTGCTTCCTACCTCTCAGCCAATTTTGGATCTAAAGTGCCACTTTGTTTTGGATCCAATAAGCTCTTATTTTCTTGACTAGTCTGGCAAGAAGAACATAAGAACTAGGAGCAGGAGTAGACTGTCTGGCCCTTCGAACTTGGTCCGCCATTAATAAGATTATGGTTGATCTTTTCGTTGACTCAGATCCACTTATCCGTGCTCTCACTGAATCCCTTAATTCCTTTATTTTTCAAAAAAAATCTACCTTAGTTTTAAAAACGTTTCCTGAAATAGCGTCACCAGTACTTCACTGGGCAAGGGATTCCATAGATTAACAACCCTCTGGGTGAAGAAGTTCCTTCTCAAAAATTCAGTCCAAAATCTGCTCCCTCTAATCTTGAGGCTATGCCCCCTTGTCCTAGCTTCACCTATCAGTGGAAACATCCTCTCTAATTCTACCTTATCTACTCTCTTCACAATTTAAATGCTTTTATAAGATCCCCCCATATTCTTCTGAATTCCAATGAATATTATCCCAATCTACTCAGTCTCTTCTCACAAGATGACCCCCCTCAACTCCAGAATCAAACTAGTGAACCTCCTCTGCAACCCCTCCAGTGTCAGAACATCCTCTCTCAAGTAAGGAGACCAAAACTGCACACAGTACTCCAGGTGTGGCCTCACTAGTACCTTGTACAGCTGCAACATAATCTTTCTGTTTTTAAACTCAATCCCTTCACAATGAAGGACAAAATTCCATTTGCCTTCCTTATTATGTTATGTACCTGCAGACCAACTTTCTGTGACTCCTGCACAAGGACACCCAGATCCCTCTGCACAGTAGCATGCTGCAACATTTTACCATTCAAGTAATAATCCTTTTTACTGTTATTCCTACCAAAATGGATGAATTCACATTTATTAACATTGCATTCCATCTACCAGACCTTTAACCACTCACTCAATGTTCCTCTACAAAGTTTCAGTCTTCTGCACACTTTGCTCTTAGTGTCATCTTTGACAACCTACACGTAAACTTTGACAACCTACACGTGGTCCCCAACTCCAAATCATCGATATAAATTGTCAATTGCAGTCCCACCACCTACCCCTGAGGCACACCACTAGTCACTGACACCCAGCCAGAATAGTACTCCTTTATCCCCACTCTTTGCTTCCTCTATCCATGCTAATACTTTACCCGGAACGGACCCTATCAAAAGACTTGCTAAAGCCCATGCGGACCACACCTAATACATACCCTGGTAAACAAAAGAAGATGCTCTTATTTATAGGGACAATGATCCTTTGTCTTTCTTTTTGGATAGATCCTGTGACAAATATCGAAGAGTTCTGTGTTGGTGTTTAATGTTGCAGCCACACAATTTCAAAATCATTAATGTTTCTAGCAAGAACAAATTATAGTGGATGCTTTGTCAAAAGCAGGTATGAATAAAAACAAATGCCACGGTCAAAATGAAGGCGGGTAGAATACGGTTGTTATGAAATCATTGGATGTTTGCTATAAATATATTATTACTGACAACGTAAGTAAAAATAGCAATAAAAATTTTTCATAGGAAATAGTTTAAGCCACACTTTCCATTTTTTCTTCGTGGGGAAAGCTGTACTTAATGTTTTATACATAATGACAAGGGAAATTTGGAATGTTAAAATAGAGGGGAATGGATGGTTTCAGCTATGGTTCCACCCGCGAGCCCAGACCTGGCAACGCTGCCGACTCAGCCCGTTCCGTCCAGCTCTGCACCCGCGCTCCTTTCTTCACTTACAGCGCTTGGTGAGTTTGCAGAGAGTATCGGCCAACTGCTGGTACTGCTTCCTGCTCATGTCTAATGGCCGTATCCTGGACATTGTTGCTCCTGTTCGGCCGCCCGACTTATCACCAACTCCGCCACCTTCCCGCCTCTGTTCCTCTGTCACCAACGCCACCGTCTCCTTGGTAACGCCGAGCGACGCGGTCCAATAGAAACCCGCCAAGGTAGCGGCTGCGTGCGCACCTCCTGCTGACGTTAGGCAAGGCATCAACAACAAAGACTTCCACGCGCTGACAGAGAGGGTGCATTCGTGCAGTGTTGACGCGCTGGCAGAGAGGTTGCACCGGTACAGTGTCCACTCGCTAACAGGTTGCACCGGTACAGTGTCCACGCGCTGGCAGGGCGGCTGAATTGGTACAGTGTCCACGCGCTGGCAGGGAGGCTGCACCGATACAGTGGCCACGCACTGGCAGGGAGGCTGCACTGGTACAGTGTCCACGCGCTGGCAGGGAGGCTGAATTGGTACAGTGTCCACGCACTCGCAGAATGGTTGCACTACCCTTTTTGCCAGTGTGGGCACTGCATAAATGCAGCTTTTCCAGCATTGTGCAGACACTGCATTGTGTTCATTTTGATGCAGTGCCCACAATGCTAGAGAGGCCGTATTGGGGCAGCACCCACACTGTCAAAAAGGCTGCACTGCTGCAGTGTCCACATACTGGCAAAGAGGGTGCAGTGGTCATACTGACAGAGAGACTGGCAGTGTAGTGCCCACAATGCTAGGGAGACTGCACCAGCGTAGTGCCCCTATTGGCTGAAAGGCTGCACAAGTGCAGTGCTAAACTGGCAGAGAAGCAGCACTGGTGCAGTGTCCATTCTGGTGTGGAGGCTGCACCGGAACAGCACCCACACTGGCAGTTTTGCATTGCTAACAGGCTTTGAAGAGTCTTGCAGGCAAAAGTGAGAACTGCAGATGCTGGAGATCAGAGTCTAGATTAGAGTGGTGCTGTAAAAGCACAGCAGGTACAGGAAAATCGATGGTTCGGGCAAAAGCCCTTCATCAGGAATGGATTACTTGCTGCAGGATCTCTAGCCTCAGACTTGTTCTTAAAGACATGGTAATTATATGTCTAATTAGGCTAATTTCTGGATGCTAACCCCAGCTTATTGGCAATGGTTATGCTGCTGAATGCTAAGGGGGTGGATGAGGGAGATGGTTACATTCTGTCCTGTTGGAGATGATCAATGGTTGGCGGTTGAGTGGTGAAAATGTCTTGACACATCCAGTGAATCCAATGGTGACGGATAACTAAAACTCTGACAGGAGGTGCAGGCTCCACAAATATGCCCATCTTCACAGCACACCACGACAAAAGATAAGGCTACTAGCATCTACGTGACAATGTGGAAATTTGCCCAGGCATCTCCCACAGCAGGAAAATCCAATCTGACCAATTACCATGCCATCAGTCTCTTCTTGATCAGCAAAGTCATCAACAGTGCTATCAGACAGAACTTGCAAGCGAATAAATGCTTACTAGTATTCAGGGTTCTGCCAAGGCACTCAGCTCCTGGCTTCAGTACAGCCTTTCTCCAAACACTGACAAAGCGGTGAATTCTAGAGATGTGGCAAAAATGATTATCCTTGACATCAAAGCTGCATTTGAACAAATGAGGCATCAGGGAACCCTAACAAAACCGCAAGTTAATAGAAACGAGGGTTGAAGTAGGGTCAGAGTCGAGAATGTATTGCTGGAAAAGCACAGCAGGTCAGGCAGCATCCAAAGAGCAGGAGAATCAACGCTTTGGACATAAGCCCTTCATCAGGAATGAGGCTTGAGGGTTGGGGCTTAGAGATAAATGGATGGGGGTGGGGTTTGGGGGAAGGTAGCTGAGAAAGCGATAGGTGGATGAAGGTGAGGGAGAAGGTGATAGGTCAGGGTGGGAAGTGACGGACACATCCGGGGGGCGGTGCCGAGTTGGAGGCTTGGGACTGGGATAATGTGGGGGGAGGAGAAAGGAGGAAGCTGTTGAAATCGACATTTATCCCGTGTGGTTGCAGGGTCCAAAGGCAGAATATAAGGCGTTCCTCCCCCAGGCGTCAGGTGGTAACTGTTTGGCGGTGGAGGAGGCCCAGGACTTGCATGTCCTCGACGGAGTGGGAGAGGGAGAGGGAGTTGAAGTGTTCAACCACACGGTGGTGGGGTTGGTGGATGCAGGTTTCCCAGAGATGTTCTCAGAAATGATCCGCAAGAAGGCATCCTGTCTCCCCGTGTAGAGGAGATCACACCAGGTGCAATGGATACAGTAGATGACATTGGTAGAGGTACAGGTATATTTCTGATGGATGTGGAGGGATCACTTGGGGCCTTGGATGGAGGTGAGGGAAGTGGTGTGGGTGCAGGTTTTGCACTTCCTGCAGTGGCACGGAAAGGTGCCAGGAGTGCGGTGTGGGCTAGTGGGGGAGGGGGGTTGGACCTGACGAGGGAGTCGCTGAGGGACTGGTTTTTTCAGAACGCTGATGGGGTCAGATTAGTGAGGATTCTTTATTGATTGAAATCATACAAAGCACTAATAAAGATGATTGTTGCAAGTTAATTGCCGCAGTCCAAGGGCATTACTGTAGGAGTTCTTCAGGGTAGTGTCTCAAATTCAGCTATCTTCAGCTTTTCATCAATAATATTCCCTCCATCATAATGTCTGAAGTGAGGATGTTCACTGATGATTGCACAGTGTTCAGTGTTATTTCACAGCAGCACCTCTGATGCTGCAGTAATCTGTGGCCATGTGTAGCAAGACCTGAATAGCATTGAGGCTGAGAATTAATGAGTGGCAAGTAAAGTACCAAACAACGATCACTTCTAACCATCAGCCTTGACACTTAATGGTATTACTATCACTGAATCCCCTACTATCAACATTCTTGGCTTTATCATTAACCAGCCAGAGAAATACTGTGATTGTAACAGCAGGTCAGCAGCCAGGAATCCTGGGACAAGTAACTAACTTCGTGACTTTCCAATGCTCATCCATAAAGCCACAACAGAATATTCTCCGTTTGCTTGGAAGGATCCTGGAGTAGCTTAACTAGAACCCCGACCCAACATTCACTACCATCAATACCAATGTTCAGTAGAAGCAATATATAACATGCAAAAGATGTTCATCGCTGATGTTCCTCTGACAACACCTTCCAAATCCATGAACTCTATCACCTAAAAGGATAAGTGCAGCATTTAGATTCCTGGGAACAGTACCACTTGAAAGTTACCCCTTCAAGCCACACTCCATCCTGACTTGAAACCATTTCACAGATCTTTCATCATCACTGGGTCAAAATCCTGGAGAACCTTTCCTGACAGCACTATAAGACCATAAGATATAGGAGTGGAAGCAATGCCATTCGGCCCATTGAGTCCACTCCACCATTTAAGCATGGCCAAAGGCGGTTCAATTCCACTTACTCGCACTCTCCCCATATATCTGATAGCTTTGGGATGTTTACAGTGTTCTCCACCATGAAGACTGATGCAAAATATTGACTTAAATTGTATGCCCAGTCCTTGTTCCGTGTTATCAATTCCCCAATTGCATTATTAAGATTCCTACCTTAGCTATTCTCCTGTGGAAACCCTTGCTGTTTTTATATTTTCTGCCAATTTACTTTGAGAACCATTATTCTCCCTCATTATTACCTTTTTAGCTATCTGCTGCTGTTTCGTCAACAATTCTTAATCATCTGGCCAATGCTAGTTTTCATCACTTTGTATGTGTTAATTTTTATTGGATACTCTCACTTTTTTTATTCACTCGTGGGATGTGGACATTGCTCGTGGTAGTGAGCTGCTGCCTACAACTGCATTCTGAAGGTTGATTCACAATACCCTCAGGGAGCGAATTCCAAAATCTTGACACTGAAGAAATGGTGAAATATTTCCAAGTCAAGATGGTGAGTGCCTTGGAGGGGAACTTGCAGCTGGTGGTGTTCCTACATCACTGCTGCCCTTGTCCTTCTAGATACAAGTGGTCATGGTTTTGGAAGTTATTGCCAATTCTTAACTGCTTCTGTTAACCATGGATGTTTCAGCCTTCTCAGTGTGTCCTTCTTTTTGACTAGAACAAATTTTTGCTAAGCTTTACGAAATACCTGCTTAATTGTCTGCCCCTGTTCAATTACTGACTATTCCCTTTGTCTACTTTCCCAGCCTGCTCAGACAATTTTTTCTCCATTCCTATGTAATTGCCCTTATTTAAGTGGATGAAGCTGATTTGAGATCCAAGTTGCTTTCCTTCAAACTGAATTACAAATTTTACCATGTTGTGGTAGATCAGAATCATCCAGATGATCCTTATGTGAGAAACAAAAGCTCACTCACTTTAATAATTTCAGTCCGAGACAAATACCTGAACAACAGCATTGTTTTATTTATACACCTATAGGTGGGTGCTTTGTCTAATTACCAGGTAAGGCAACGACAAAATGAACAGTATATCCCAAAAAACCCTTGCAATTTTAACTGTTTTTTCCCATATGTTTTCCTTATTCCATTGTCTGTTCCCTGCTTCGCTTACGTCACAGATTTCCTTAAGACTTATCCCACAACTTCTGTTTATCCTGTCTTGTCCATGACAAACTCTTATCTCTGACTCCCATAAGGGTGTTTGACGTCAGTCTATTGTAGATTATTGATTAGGCATATCTTTTCTTCTATCAGCATCTATTTCCATCCAGAGGCCACTTTGACCTCTTTGATTAGGGTTTGTTCCTGTGTCCCCGTGTAAGGGGGAAACAGATGCTTTCCTGTTTGCCCATATATCCACCATTGTTCTGTATTCACGTCTCATGCTAACATATCCTTTCTTTTTGCTGAATATGTATTTTCTCATTCCTGTTCTGTATCAGAATTTATACTTGCAGAAATAACATTAATTCATTTATATCCCACACTTACCTCTGAGATCTCTGATTAATCTGACCTTCATTACACATTACTGGATTTAAAATAGCCTTTTCCTGGGTAGGTTCTGTGACTGCTCTAAGAAACAATTCCTAATGCACTTGACAATACATTTTTCATATTACCCTTGATTTGTCTCTTTCTCCTTCCCTATTCAGAAGTGCTATTACACACAACTGAGCAATCATCACACCACCAAAATTACTGTGACTTTCTTTTTGCTTTTATTTTAAACTAGTAACCATCACCAGTAAAACACCCATATAGCCAATTGAATATTTACAAGCAAAGCCCATTATGCACAAATCGTCCATGCCAACCAGATATCCTAAATTAATCTAGTTCTATTTGCCAGCACTTGTCCCATATCCCTCTAAACCTATCCAGATGCCTTTCAAATGCTGTAATTGTACCAACCTCCACTAGTTCCTCTGGCAGCTCATTCCATATATGCATCATCCTCTGTGTGAAAAAGTTGCCCCTTAGGTCCCTTTTATATCTTTCCCCTCTCACCTTAACCCTATGCCCTCTAGCTCTGGACTCCCCTACTCCAGGGAAAAGACCCTGTCTATTTATCCTATCCATGCACCTTATAATTTTAAAAACCACTATAAGATCACCCCTCAGCCTTCGACACTCCAGGGAAAACAGCCCCAGCCTATTCAACCTCTCCCTATAGCTCACATCCTCCAACTCTGGCAACATCCTTGTAAATATTTTCTGAACCCTTTCAAGTTTCGCAACATCCTTCCGAGAAGAAGGAGACCAGAACTGCATGCAATATTCCAAAAGTGGCCTAACCAATGTCCTCCAACAATTTGGCCACCACTGATGTCAGGCTCACCAGCCTATAGTTCCCTGGCTTTTCCTTTCCACCTTTCTTAAATAATGGCACTACATTAGCCAATCTCCAGTCTTCTAGCACCTCACCTGTGACTATCGATGATAAGAATATCTCAACAAGGGGCCCAGCAATCACTTCCCTAGCTTCCCACAGAGTTCTAGAGTACAGCTGCAATATGACCTCCCAACTCATTTACCCAATGCTTTGAGCAATAAAGGAAAGCATACCAAACACCTTCTTCACTATCCTATCTACCTACGACTTGACATTGAAGGAGCTATGAACCTGCACTCCAAGGTCTCTTTATTCAGCAACACTGCCCAGGACCTTACCATTAAGTCTATAAGTCCTGCTAAGATTTGTCTTTTCAAAATGCAGCACCTCGCATTTATCTAAATTAAACTCCTGTTGTATTCTGACGTAATCTTTGCTATCCACTACACTTCAAATTTTGGTTCATCTGCAAACTTACTAACTATACTTCCTATGTTCACATCAAAGTCATTTATATAAATGGCAAAAAGTCTGGTCACAGTCCTCCAGTCTGAAATGCCGCCATCCACCACCACCCTCTGTCTTCTACCTTTGAGCCAGTTCTGTATCCAAATGGCTAGTTCTCCCTGTATTCTATGAGATCTAACCTTACTAACCAGTCTCCCATGAGGAATCTTTGTGTAAGCCTTACTGAAGTCCATATAGATCACGTCCACCGCTCTGCACTCATGAATCCTCTTTGTTACTTCTTCAAAAAACTCAATCAAGTTAGTGGGACATGATTTCCCACACAGAGAGGCATGCTGACTATCCCCAATCAGCCCTTAACTTTCCAAATACATGTAAATCCTATCCCTCAGGATTCCCTCCAACAACATGGCCCAACCGCCGATGTCAGGCTCACCAGTCCATAGTTCCCTGGCTTGTCCTTACCACCTTTCTTAAACATTGGCACCATGTTAGCCAACCTCCAGTCTTCTGGCACCTCATCTGTAACTATTGATGATACGAATATCTCAGCAAGCGGCCCAGCAATCACTTCCCTAGCTTCCCACAAAGTTCTAGGGTACACCTGATCAGGTCCTGGGGATTTATCCACTTCTTTGTGTTTCAAGACATCCAGCACTTTCTCCTCTGTTATATGGACATTTTTCAAGATGTTACCATCTTTTTCCCCACATTCTATATTTTCCATGTCCATCTCCACAGTAAACATTGATGCAAAATACTCGTTTGGTATCTCTCCCATCTTGTGTCTCCACTTGACAAGGGGAGAAAACATTGAATCAAGGTAGGTAGAGCTAAGTTCTGAGGGGCAGGAACAGGCAGAAACAATGGGTCTGACTTCGTCGTCCTGTTTGTGGATTTTGTGAAGAAAGTAGAAGCAGGCTGAATGATGTAGGGGCACTATGAGCTTGGAGGCTGTATTGGGGAGATCCCCAGATAAAATGAGATTAGTGGCTGTTGTGGACACAATAGCGTGATATTTGTGGTGGGTCATGGACCATGGGGAGATAGGAGAGGTGTCCATGAGCTGGCACTTAGCCTCTACAATATAAAGGTCAATACACCAGACAACAACAGCGCCACCCTTGTTGGCAGACTTGAGTACAAAGTCAGGGTTGGATCTGGGAGCAAGGAGTGCAGTCAGCTCAGAGGGAGATGGGTTCAAATGGATGGGTGATGGGCAGAGAAATGAAGGCAATGGATGTCACGTCGATAGTTCTCAATAAACCATTCAAATGCAGGTAACAGGGAGGGCTCCAGGTGGAGAGAGTGTGTTGGAGACATGTGAAGGGATCTGTGGGTGGAGAGAGGAGCCTTGAGCCAGAAGGCTCACTCACAGACACCCCGCCACCACATTAGGCAACACCACCAGCGAGCCCCCGGACAAAGCACCAGCAGCACGGCCCGTTCTCCACCCACGTTTTTAAACACATAAATAGAAAGTAAGCCACACCCCTTGCACTTCAAAGACTGCAGTGAGTCAAGATAGAAGTACATTGCCACTGTATCCACGGTAATTAGGGATTGCAATAAATGCTGTTCGAACCAGTGACCCCACATCTCATGAATGAATTTAAAGAAAAGCTTCTTGGCCAACCTAATCCCTTGCATTTCAACTGCTTGGTTTGTCCATGTAAACTAGAAGGAGTTTTTCCTAAAGGGAAAAAAAAACTTGCCATTATTGATTGTGTCACTGTGACATTTAGAAGGTCTAAACTGGAAAGCAGATTGCCCAGTTTTGATGCTATAATAGAAAGATTGGCGTAGGAATGCACCATTCAGCCCATTGATCTCAAGTTAAATTAGATCTTAATTGTTTTGTAGTTTTACTCCATCTACCCACTTTGGTTCAGTAATATTTAATAACCTTTTACCTAAGATAGACTCAACAATGTTTTAAGGGTAGATAGTGCAGTCTTCCACTACTGTGTATAAAAAAGTTCTGATATCAGTGAGGCACAGTCTAATTCTAATTTGTCCTATGTAGTGTTTTGTGCAGTCCTTGCATGGGATTTTGTACACTACGTTGGTTTTGCTCATGCTGGGTATCGGGTCCTTTGTTTGACATGTATTTAATTATTTAAGTTTGTCTGATTGTATTTGCACAGGTGTTCCTTCCCCCACTATGCTTTTGGATGAAAAACGTGCAGATAATTTCGTGGA
Source organism: Chiloscyllium plagiosum (assembly GCF_037043375.1). Lineage (NCBI taxonomy): Eukaryota > Metazoa > Chordata > Chondrichthyes > Orectolobiformes > Hemiscylliidae > Chiloscyllium > Chiloscyllium plagiosum. Next base: position 28,770,665 of record NW_028270143.1, on the reverse strand, counting down.
CAGGCAGTGGTTTATCATGGCAAACATTTACGCTTTTGGCCAATTTGAAATGATCAAAATTGGGCGTAAACACCTTTCTAATTCCTGCAAAATCAAGGCTTTAGAATACAAATTGAAGAAATCCATGTTGATTTTCAGCAAGACTAGGCTGCAGCTGGATGAATTGTTGTTAATTTTAGCCCATCATTACATGAAGGACTTAATTGCAGCATAAATGCACTCCATATAATCATGGTTTGAGAAAGTTTTTCAGTTAAGCTGAGAATTTAGAAAGATGATAATGTGACCTGATAACAATCTTTGAGGATTAAAATACGTTATGTTAAGATAAATTATGTGAGATTGCTTTTGCCAAGTGATGTGAGGACAAAAAATTTAAGATAAGCAGAAATAGAATCAAAGAGTTCTTTAAATTCTCAAAAAAACTTTACCAAACGGAAATCTCAATCACAATGTTGTTTAACAGAATCCACAGGTGGAAAACCCCTCAGAGTTGCTCCTGCTGCACTGCTGTAACTTATTGGAGAATTGGAGCTTGTGGTTAACGACAAAATAAAGGTTCTCACTGCTGACCTTGAAGCAAGTTTAAGTGAGAATTGTAGCGATCCCTCTGGTGAGATTTTCACTTCTAAACTTCTGCAGTTGTATTGCAATTGATTGCAGCATTCTTAGTTGGGCATTTCCAGTATGGCGCAGCAGCCACTAGGCGGTGAAAGTAACTTACCCTATTAAAAGGCTTTCCCAGCCTCCCAAGTTGGAAAGAAACAAACACTCAAATAAAACAACCTTTAACGTTCCTTCTCGAGATCATGTTAAAGACTGGAATGTTCTAGGTGAAGATAGAAGCTAAAATATTCAGAACTATTGAAAGTTAGCTTTTAAAAATATGTTAATCATTTCACAGTACTCATCAACTCTGTTTTTCTGCAGTAATGCTGTCCATCACATTTGAGTCATAGAGCTGTATAGCATAGAAAATAAACAGTTCCTTCGGTCCAAATCGTCGTGCTGACCAGATATCCTAAATTAATTTAGTCCCATTAGCTAGCATTAAGCCTGTATCCCTCTAAACCTCTCATATTCATATATCCGTTCAGATGCCTTTTAAATGTTGTCACTGTACCAGCCTCCACCACTTCCTCTGGCAACTTATTCTACACACACATCAAACCTCTGCATGAAAAAGTTGCCCGTTAGGTCATTTTTAAAATTTTCCCCTCTCACTTTAAACCTATGCCCTCTCGTTATAGACTCCCCCACCCCCTAGAAAGGATGTTGACGATTCACCCTATCCATGCCCCTCATGATTTTGTAAATCTCTATAAGGTCAGCCCTCAGCCTCCAACTCTTCATGGAAAACAACCCGAGCCTATTCAGCCTCTCCCTATATCTCAACCTCTGCAATCCTGGCAACATGCTTGTAAATCTTTTCTGAACCCTTTTAAGTTTCACAACATTCTTCCTATAACAGGGAGACCAGATTTGCCCGCAGTATTCCAAAAGTGGCATAATCAATGTCCTGTACAGCCACAACATGAACCCCCCCACCCCCCCACTACTCCTATACTCAATGCACTGACTAATAAAGGCAAGCATAGCAAATGCTTTCTTCACCACCCTGTCAACATGGACTCCACCTTGAAGGAACTATGAACTGGCACTCCAAGGACTCTTCGTTCCACAACACTTCCCAGGACCCTACCATTAAGTAGGTTAGTTATGGAACATATCTCCCTAGCCTTCCTTACAAATATGGTGCACCAGAAAATGGAATTTTTTATAGGACATGGTGGTCCTTTTTGAACTATATGGATGCAGACTTGTCGGGCCCCTAAGAGGATGAATCCCAAATAAATATGGGTATGTTAACTGACGCTCCTGGTGATGGGGAGCTTAGGTGGGGTGCGCTAAGTGCTGTATTTTAACTTAGTTCAATCTAATTTACTGTAGATTAATTATTAATTGAACTGTAATATGGGTAGATTCTTGTTCTCTCATTTGTTTGTGAAATAGAGTGGTAGTTTGTTTATTGTAATTATACTATAAGATTGTTATATTTTGTAGTAAATTCATAATTTTGTAAAAAATTCAAAATCCTTTTCAATGAAAAAATTTTAAAAAGTGTATGGGCCCTGCTCTGATTTACCTTTCCAAAATGCAGCACTTCACATTTATCTAAATTAAACTCCATCTGCCACTCCTTGGCCCATTGGCCCATCTGATCAAGGTCCCATTGTACTCTGAGATAATCTTCTTTGTTGTTCCACTACACCTCCAAATTTGGTGTCATCTGCAAACTTCCATATTTCCATTATTCACATCCAAATTCCATCCACATTACTGTTCAAAATCCAGTTACACCTATTTAAAGAAGATCTAAGTTTTTTTGTGGGGTTTCAAATGGCAGAACGGGAATAGAAAGTTGAAATTTGCTCTGACTTCAACTCTTGCCAGCTCTAGGGGAGAAGGGGGTTGCTGTGATAACAATATATTGTCAATTTCAGAACGTTAATGACAGGAGTGAGCATTGATACTTAATTATCAATCCTCACCCCTACAAAATCCAACCAAGATTCTGCTGCACAAAGTTACAATCTGGAAACAGAATCAGCTCCAAGATAACTTTATGGTCCATGTTTCTTTAATAGTTGATTTAAAATGCTGGGACATTAAAAATGATAGTGAGAAAACATGACTTTAAAGGGACCCATGAAGAAAAACATTGGTGGAGATGGTGGTAGGTAGTTTCTGTGCTGTTACCCTGATCCTATGTCATCTCTTTGAATGGTTTTAATCTCACATTGGTGACTTAATAATGCAATAATTTATGTACACTGTGAATGAGTCAGAATAGAGCTGGAACATTGAAATCACCAAAAATGATGTTTTTTTTATTTTTACAATCAACATAATTAAATCTCCTTGCCATATTCTTGATACTTGTTTAGTAGCAACTAATTAAGATACATGTATGTGCTAAAACTCAACAAAGATTTACTGGACAACAAAAACAATAATATTTGACAATAATCTCTTATAAAAATTCTGCCAAATGGACAAATCTGGTAATTCTTTCAAAAGTAGACAAGTAAAGAATGATTTTCTGTCATGTGATTATTGAAAGTATCCACCAAATAGAAACCAAGATGCCAATGCTATTTCTACCTATAGCTGCAATGCAGAATAAAAGTATGCCGTTTTTGTAATCTTAACCTCAGTACTATGATAGATGCAGGGCAGCTTTAAAGATTTTCAGAATCTTCAGATGTTTTGCTCGGGGAGAGCTGCATCCAGTTGTATGAAGGAAAGATCTTCCAGCAGCGTTGATGCTTTATATCACAGATGTGATATTTCGGACAGCAGTGTTTTTCATCCCAGCAGCAGTGAGCCTGAAAAGGAAATGCAGCAAACAGCAATGGGACAAAATTACATTTGAGCAAAAACATTCAAGAAAACATATACATTTACTGATTCTGCAATGGGAGGTGTTACATTTACAGTCAATACACTTGTAGTTTTGGGAATAGAAATGAAGCGATGGAGAAATTTAGCAGGTCTAGCAGCGTGTGAAGAGAAAACAGTTAATTGGCCGAATTCATTTTGGCTAAGTCCGAATTGCATCAAGTTTTTGGGAGCTTTGTTGCCGTGAGTCCTTTTGAGTTCTCTCATCCTATCTTCTGAATCCGCCTCCTTAATTGCCTATCCATGGCATCTCTCAACTCTGATTTCTGCCCTGTCCTAGCAACCCGCCTCCCCATTTCTGTAACAACTGGCCACTTAGTAGATATCGTGAAATTCACCAGCATCCCTTGTGCTCATGCCATCTTTAAAAAACTGTTGCATACTGAGACAAGCACAAAGAGCCCTGCGTAGTACTTTACATTTGCCCTGAACATGGCAGACAGAGGGGAAAATGGGTGCCCTGCTTTGCAGGTGGGGTCCCTAAGGTGCTGTTGGACAGGGGTGGCGCCATTGCAGAACTTTCGTTTCCCTCAGGGCCTGCAGTAGAGATCGTGTCAGCCTGGTCCAAGGTTGACCCAGGTCAGTGCAATCTCAGCTGTCTTGATAAATGTGTTAACTGCAGGAAGGTAGTTGTAATGGAAAATTATCCATTTGCTATGAAATTAATTATCCATTTACTGTGAAATTTGAAAGAGAATGCTTTTCTTTAACTTAATGCTGTATAAGTTAAACAATACTTTGATGAAGGCCTGTAGTCAGCTTATCTCTGTTTGAATTCTGTAAACATTCAACTCGACCTTGCGATGGTCAAACTCAGTGAAAGCTAAAGGACTGTTATGTCTAAGACCAGGGGATTTGCCCTTGAGAGCGTGATAAGAAACAGAATAAAGCAAGTGTCTGTACCATGTTAAGGCACTCCTTTACATGAAGGCATCTAGCATTTGTGTACTGGAGTCACTTCTGCAGAGGTAACAATAAAGCTCCTTTCTTTGCTCTTGCTAATAGTTGAGTCAAGTCGATTTAATTTTCACGACAGTAAACTTGGGAGCTTGTCCCGGGACCCCGTGACTGGGTGAGATTCTGAAGATTCCCAGGAGGCGCAGGCGCCAGCGCCTTGAAGGTCTTTCACTTCATCTCAAGCGCTGAATTGGCCCTTTTTGCGTGAGAGGAATGGGAATCTGTGGATCGCCCTAGGGCCGGGCTTTCAAATCAAATAAACTCGGGGTAAGAGTCATGGCTTAAGTAATCCTGCATAGAGACTCATTTTAAGAGAATATTACAGCAGGAAAAGGGTTCAGTGAACTCTCGCATGGTATTAGAGTAAAACCCCAAGGGAAAGGGCTTGCCGTCTCAAGAGTGTTTAGGAGACAGCAAGGTTAAGCGTGATTTTAGACTTGGAACCACCACTGGCTGAGGTGGACTCGTCTAAGACATACCGGGTACGTGGTTTCTTGGTTTACGAAAACCAAGGCATTGAGGTGGACGCGCCCAATGCAAGAGGGGACCTCCAGAGGTAAAAGCAAGTCAAAGGGTAAAGATAATGGTACCATGAGAGAGAGAGAGAGACAGAGAGAGAGCTGAACGCTTTTCCAGTTACACTAAAAATGGGCTCCGACAAGAGCGAACAAAAGAAGACTTGGAATGGTCAAACAAAAATACAGTACATGCTAAATAATTACGGCCCAGAGTCTGTAAAGCAGTTAGAATTGTGGATCAAGGAATGTGGTTTTCCGGAGGGAGGAAGTTTTAGTAAAAGATAGCTGGAAATGTTGAGGTCGAGGTAGGAAGAGAGAGAAAAGGAGAAAAGGAAGAGAAAAATAGAAGCTGTGAATTGGAGTGCTTATAATGTGCAAGGCTGAGGCTGATATCAGGGAAAGGAAATTTTAAGTAAAAGATAGATCAAATACGCATACAAACACCAGCGGACATGCAGACACATGTGGGAAAACAACCTAACAAAGCTGTACAGTGTCTTGAGTCTGTTTCAGATCCTGACCTTGATGACTACCCTCCAAGACCTGCAGCCCGCCCTACAAGATCCGCCTGGTGAAGGTTCCAAGTCAGCGGCCCTCGCCTCAAGGTCTGCTGAATCACTGGTAGCATCTCGTACCACAACAGATCGAAGCAAGAAGACCAAGAGAAGTATAACTGGCCAGCTGTACATGTCCATGCCAGAGTAGCCAACCCGCAAGCAGAAGAGAACGGAGACGTTAAGGCTTTTGTTGTAGCGCTGGCAACCACCTGTAGGGAGGCATTCCCAGTGCGAATGGACATGACCAAAATAGCAATGTGTAAACAACAAGAAGATGAGACAGTGTCCCAGTATCTTATGCGCCTCACTGAAGTCCATAATGCCCATAGTGGACTGAGAACACCTGAAGACATAACGGCGGCAGAAATCACGCCTTATGAAGCACACCTGAGGAACAGCTTCATCAATGGAATGAAGGATGAAATAGCCAAAAAGATGGTCACCCAGTCATTGGAGGAAGGTGCTGCAGAGAAAGAGGTCGAGGAAGAGGTGCTGGCAGAGGTAGATCTGAAGGGTGCTTTGTTTGCGGAGCAATGGATCACTGGGTGAGGCAGTGCCCGCACAGACGGTCCCAATTGGCCCTGGAGGCTGAGCGACAGCAGGGTGACTGACAGGGGAAGGCTGAGGTGGAGGTGGGCAGCCCACAAGGTACAGGTAAGCCTCTTTCCTTTATGCTTGGCATCAATTATGCTAATCTCTTCTACTAACCTTACGGGCACTGAGACATGTCACACCTCTATGTTGAGCGCTGAGATTGCAAAGTGTGGACAGTATGTCCAATATCACAATGATGCGTGTAAGTCAATGCTCACCTCTATGTTATATGTGAAAGATACATCAGTTACCTTTTTGGTAGATACAGGGGCAACTTACTCAGTCCTTAAATTAAGCCAGTTTACACAATCGACACAAATAAAGATGAGTGAAAGGTTCCTGAACACAATGGGTGCATCAGGAGTCTTGGTGGGGGAGAGATTTTTCGCACCCCTATTGTGCGAAACTACTAACAGGGAAACATTCCAATTCTCCTTCTTGTTATCAGAATTTTGTCCTTTAAATCTGATGGGTTGGGATCTCATAGGGAGACTGGGGCTGGACTTGCTCAATACTCCAACGGGCTTGCAGGTAATTCAAAGGAAAGATTTATCAGTGCAGGCTGTAAAATATGACCCATGACCCCTGATGTATGTCTCTGAGTGGCAATTAAACCTGAGAGCGATGAGTTCATTGAGTTATTCACGCACCCTGGAAGCAAGCAACCATGTTAATCCTACTAACACCGATTTTCTTGCTGGAGATATGTTGCACTGCACAGCACACATACACAGGGATGGCCCTGACAAACTATATGAGAAGGATTGGTTCAGGAGGTTGGTTAAACCAGATCAGTTGTTATTGTGTGAATTTTATTGGAGTGATCACAGATATGCAGTCAGTGTGAACTTAGCTAAGGTATCTGTAACAGCAAGCAGATCCTATCTTTTTGATGTGGAAGGCTCCACTCCTCACGTGTCACTGGCGAAGGCGTCTGGTGACAGGTGGCAGGGTTTGGGACCATGGGTGCTAAAGGCACAAAGAATGAAAGGTTGGGTCTTCAGGGACAGTGTGGGTATCTGGTTCAATACAGATATGCGAACATATAAAAAGAAACTAAATTGGCTAAGTCAGGCAGATAGGACAGTCCAGGTAACCCCTGCTATCCCTGAGAAGCCTAGGGGGATAGCCTGGCGTTTCCCTAAGATAGAAGTCTCGGACCCAAGATTAAAAATGGTCCCTACTGAGTTGTGGGCAAAGGACAAACATGATGTGGGGCTCATACTGGGCTGTGAACCCATAAGGATAACCCCAAAGTCTGAGTATCGTCTTTGCAGAGCACAATACCCGTTAAAACCTGAAGCCATAGAAGGAATTACTCTAGTCTTTGAATCCCTCCTAAAGGCTGGAGTGATAATCCCCTGTGAAAACTCACCGGTGAGAAACCCCATTTTTCCGGTCAAAAAGGCAAACATTCCCGGTGAACCGGAGGAATGGAGGTTTGTTCAAGACCTGCAGGCAGTCAATAACACTGTTGTTCCGCACGCCCCAAATGTTCCCAATCCCTATACTATATTGGCCCAAATTCCACCGGACAGTAAATGGTTCTCTGATGTGGATTTAGCAAATGCCTTCTTTAGTGTACGGTACACCCACATAGTCAATTCTGGTTCGCTTTTTCATTCAAAGGGAAATCATATACCTTCACACAACTTTGTCAAGGTTACTGTGAGTCCCCCACCATATATAATGAGGCTCTTGTTGGGACCAGGGGTCAGCACTTTTGCAATAAGTAGATGATTGCTTGATAGTGGCACCAACAAAGGAACAATGTGAGAAGGATACCCTTGCGTTGCTCTGCCATCTAGCAAGGGAGGGGCACAAAGTCAGTCTTGCAAAGCTACAATTTGTGCAACAATAGGTGAAGTTCTTAGGTCACAATATCTGAACAAGGGAAGACTATTGATCAAGACAGAGTTCAAGCAATCCAGCAAATTCCAAAGCCTCACACGAAGAAACAATTACTATCCTTTTTGGGCATGTGCTCCTACTTTAAAATGTTTATCCCACATTACGCAACCCTTGAGGCGCCCCTAAGTGACATATCCCATGGCAAAGGTTTGCAGAACCAGAGTCTGTTGCAGCGGACCCCAGAGGCTGAGAGTGCCTTTGTTGAATTAAATAGGGTGCTCCAAACTACAACTACATTGGGAATTCCAAACCCAAATAAGCCTTTTGTACAAACAGTAGATGAGAAGCATGGCTGCATAACATCTGTGCAGATTGAGGAAGATTGAGGCCGGTGGCATCTTATTCAGCTAAATTAGACCCGTAGCGGCGGGATTGCCTAAATGCCTGTGAACCATGGCCACAGCTGAAAGGCTGTTGTAGCTTCCAGGGATATAGTCGGCTATGGTGAATTAACCCTTCTGGTCCCACATGAAGTATCCTTACTGCTGTCCGAGCAAAGGACCGCACACATGTGCACAGCACATTGGCTCAGATATAATACTGTGTTATTGGAAATGCCTAACATTACAATAAAGCGATGTAACATCCTTAACCCTGCTAGCCTTCTCCTCACAGAAGGAGACGGAGACCCACATGATTGTGTCGCTGTAACTAATGAAATTTGCAGCCCTAAACCAGATTTGCAGGATTCACCACTTCAGAATCCGGATTTAGAGTTTTTTTGTGGACGGGTCAGCATTCAGGAGCAAGGAGACAGGCCAGAATTGTGTTAGGTATGCTGTAGTGACTACCTACGGGATAGTCAAAGCAGGATCACTCCCTTCTCATCTGTCAGCGCAAGAAGCGGAGCTGATTGCCTTGACTGAGGCCTATAAATTGGCTGAGGGAAAGACAGTGAATAATTACACCGATAGCAGGTACGCATTTGGGGTTGTACATGATTTTGAAACCTTGTGGAAACACAAGGGCTTCTTGACCTCCATCGGAAAGCCCATCACACACTGTGGCCTGAAGCGGTCCTGTTGCCTAAATCAATCGCTGTGTGTAAATGTGAAGCCCAGACAAAAAATAATGATTTTGTTTCCCAAGGCAATGCGAGGGCAGACTCAGCAGCAAGAACGACAGCCCAGCAGCCGCCAAGTGAGCAGATTGACATGTGTATGACAAAAATTTGTATCCCAACAGCAGATATACGGGAGTTACAGTCACAGGCCACACCGGGAGAAAAGCGTGAGTGGACGAAAGCAGGATGCAGTGTGAGGGAAGGAGTATGGTGTGGCCCCAATGGTAAACCCTGTCTTCCACCATCATTATTTCCATTCTATGCCAAAATGACACACAGTAAGGACCATGTGTCAAAAGGGGGGATGTACGACTGTATTTCAGCACACTGGTACACTAAGGGATTTACTCATTAATCCCAGAAATATTGTGAGCGTTGTTTTATCTGTGCCACTAATAATGCGGGGAGGGGAATACAGATGAGTCAGGCAGCACACCCCCAACCCCAAAAACCTTTTGAACATTCACGGATGGATTTCATTGAACTAATGCCCAGCGAAGGGAAAAGGTACTGTCTGGTAATAGTTGATACGTTTTCCAAGTGGGTGGAAGCATTCCCCACATCTAAACAGGATGCCAGTGCAGTAGCCAAAGCTTTGCTAACTGAGATAATTCCGAGATGGGGCATCCCTGAAAGACTGTGTAGTGACAATGGGACACCATTTGTCAATATGCCTTACAGCAGATCAGTGATTATTTGGGAATAAACATGAGACAACACTGTGCCTACCACCCAGCGAGTGGTGGGACAGTGGAAAGAGAAAATGCTACCTTAAAAAATAAATTGACAAGATGTTGTGTTACTGTATAAAACTCTCTACACTTTTATCTGAAATACAGAATCAAGTGAAAGCAGCACTACCCCAACCAGCAGGAGGGAAGCTACATGATCTAGAACCTGGAGAATGGATAATGGTGAAAGACTTCAGGAGGAAAAACTGGAAAGTGAAGAGGTGGCTGGGACCGTGTCAAGTACTGAAAATGTGTTGCTGGAAAAGCGCAGCAGGTCAGGCAGCATCCAAGGAGCAGGAGAATCGATGTTTCGGGCATGAGCTCTTCTTCAGGAATGAGGAAAGTGTGTCCAGCAGGCTAAGATAAAAGGTAGGGAGGAGGGACTTGGGGGAGGGGCGTTGGAAATGCGATAGGTGAAAGGAGGTCAAAGTGAGGGTGATAGACCGGAGTGGGGGTGGGCGCGGAGAGGTCAGGAAGAAGATTGCAGATTAGGGAGGGGGTGCTGAGTTCGAGGGATTTGACTGAGACAAGGTGGGGGGAGGGGAAATGAGGAAACTGGAGAAATCTAAGTTCATCCCTTGTGGTTGGAGGGTTCCTAGGCGGAAAATGAGGCGTTCTTCCTCCAATCATCGTGTTGCTATGGTCTGGCGATGGAGGAGTCCAAGGACCTGCATGTCCTTGGTGGAGTGGGAGGGGGAGTTGAAGTGCTGAGCCACGGGGTGATTGGGTTGGTTGGTCCGGGTGACCCAGAGGTGTTCTCTGAAACGTTCCGCAAGTAGGCGGCCTGTCTCCCCAATATAGAGGAGGCCACATCGGGTGCAGCGGATGCAGTAAATGATGTGTGTGGAGGTGCAGGTGAATTTGTGGTGGATATGGAAGGATCCCTTGGGGCCTTGGAGGGAAGTAAGGGGGGAGGTGTGGGCGCAAGTTTTGCATTTCTTGCGGTTGCAGGGGAAGGTGCCGGGAGTGGAGGTTGGGTTGGTGGGGTGTGTGGACCTGACGAGGGAGTCACGGAGGGAGTGGTCTTTTTGGAACGCTGATAGGGGAGGGGAGGGAAGTATATCCCTGGTGGTGGGGTCCTGTTTGGAGATGGCAGAAATGACGGCGGATGATACGCTGTATATGGAGGTTGGTGGGGTGGTAGGTGAGGACCAGTGGGGTTCTGTCCTGGTGGCAGTTGGAGGGGCGGGGTCAAGGGCAGAGGAGCGGGAAGTGGAGGAGATGTGGTGGAGGGCACCTTCGATCACGTTTAGGGGGAAATCGCGGTCTTTGAAGAAGGAGGCTATCAGTGTTGTACGGTATTGGAACTGGTCCTCCTGGGAGCAGATGTGGCGGAGACGAAGGAATTGGGAATATGGGATGGCGTTTTTACAGGGGGCAGGGTGGGAGGAGGTGTAGTCTCAGGCAGCTGTGGGAGTCGGTCGGTTTATAGTAAATGTCCGTGTTGATTCGGTCGCCCGAGATAGAAATGAAAAGGTCTAGGAAGGGAAGGGAGGAGTCTGAGACAGTCCAGGTGAATTTGAGGTTGGGGTAGAAGGTGTTGGTAAAGTGGATGAACTGTTCAATCTCCTCGTGGGAGCACGGGGCAGCGCCGATACAGTCATCGATGTAGCGGAGGAAAAGGTGGGGGGTGGTGCCAGTGTAGCTGTGGAAGATGGACTGTTCCACATATCCTACGAAGAGGCAGGCATAGCTGGGGCCCATGTGGGTGCCCATGGCTACTCCTTTGGTTTGGAGGAAGTGGAAGGATTGGATTCCATTTACTGTGAAATTTGAAAGAGAATGCTTTTCTTTAACTTAATGCTGTATAAGTTAAACAATACTTTGATGAAGTCAGCTTATCTCTGTTTGAATTCTGTAAACATCCAATTCGACCTTGCGATAGTCAAACTCAGCAAAAGCTAAAGGACTGTTATGTCTAAGACCAGGGGATTCGCCCTTGAGAGCGTGATAAGAAACAGAATAAAGCAAGTGTCTGTACCATGTTAAGGCACTCCTTTACATGAAGGCATCTAGCATTTGTGTACTGGAGTCACTTCTGCAGAGGTAACAATAAAGTTCCTTTCTTTGCTCTTGCTAATAGTTGAGTCAAGTCGATTTAATTTCCACGACAGTAGTCAATGTCCTTCTCCTCTCCGTCAAGCTAAGTGCCAACACTTTCTCTCTGATGCCACACACACACACACTCTTCTACTGTACCCATTTCTTATCAAGTTTCACTACTACTCTCAAAATGCCTGTGACATATTTTCTGCTCACTCTCACCCAACACAACCCCCAGCAACACTATCTAGGAGCTGCCTACTCACTTGCTCAGGACACTTCTCCACCTTCACCAAAAGTAGCTGTGTCATCTACTTTCAACTCCTGTAAGAACTCCTCGCTCTCATTCCAGGAGAACAGCCCACAATAGTGTAAAAAGAGTCGTCAGGTGGCGTGATGCCCGTCATTCAGCTCCTCACCCTTTCTGACCGCCCAGAGCAAAACCTGAACTCGTATCAGAGGCAAGCCTTGACTTACTGTGCTGAGACTTCGAGGGATGACAAGCTTCTAGGCTTTGAGTCTACACTAAACAGAAAGGCAAGACAGCAGTAATATGGTCTAGTATCACTGGCTGAGGGTTAAAGTGCAAAATGCCAAGGCAAGGCAACACAATGCAGGAATGCTGTTAACATCCAGGTATGCTGAGGGTAAGTGAGCACTATAACAAACGAGTGAAGCAACCTGGTCCAGTCTATGAGCTGGGCAAGTGTCCCTGAGTACAAAGTGTCCTTGCTGCAGCATTACAATGATAGTTGCTGCAAACTTACACTGGTATTGAAAGACTCATTTATTGGGAATTCTAAAACCTGTGCAATTGCTAATATTTCACCTATCCATGTGCAGACAGGTGAGCAGCAATCTAAAATTTACTACAAATGTTCCATAAAGGGGACGGGGGAAAAAAAAATCATGATGGTATCTGTAGAATAATGGCTTAAAAAAAGTTTTTACAGAGGCTAGGACTGATGTCATTCTTCATCACTTACAGAGTGATACATACATAGCATTAGTATTCAGGTAATGTGTGAATGGAAAAACAAAGAAATAGTTCAAATGATATGTGCACAAGAGTCAGATGTTTTTAGACAAATGAGCTGGGTTTAAATGTTTGTTCTGGAGCCAACTTTGGATAAGGAGTTCAACATTCTACAGAATATTCCACATATAGTATCACTAACAGGCAAATAGATACCATCTATTATTTAGATTTAATAACATGTAAAATTAAGATATACTTAATATTCAAGAATTTTTTACCTCATAAGATCCTATGAATTAGGAGGAACGTGGCTATTTGGCTCTCGGAGCCATCTCTGCCATTCATTGAAATCATAGCTGAGGTTTTATCTCAACTCTGCTTAACCGGGCATAACCCACATTTCCTGATTCGCTTTGAAATATGAAATAATTCAAACGGTTTGCAAATCTTTGAAGAAATCCCCCTTCTCCCAGCTGATCCTCTATTCTGAATCTGCGACCTATAGTTCTAAATTTTCCAACATCCAGGCAATTACCTTGTTGTGACCCTTATGGATTTTATATACCTCAGTGAGATTGCCACCATGCATTGTTCTAAACTCGAGAAAATGGATCTAGTCTAGCCATCCCAGGAACCTACATTGTATTCCTTCTGAGACAATTATACCCTTTTAGATAAAAAATTCAACACCGTAGACAGTACTCCATATATAGTATCGACAACAACCTATATAATTTTAGCAAGACTTCTTTAAGCTAACATACAATTTGTTTCCTTCTTGTTTGTTGTACTTCAGTGTTTTACCTTCAGCACTTTGTGGACAAGGGCACTCACATCTAACCTACCCCTAACTTTATTTTTGTGCATGTGCAAATTGCTTATGCATGTGGGCCTTTTTTGTGTAGTGAGGCAGACGTAAGTTAAAAGGGTTGACTTATGGGTGACCTGTGCAGGCATGACTGGGTTACACTGTGGCCACATAGCTCCCTAGGAAATATCGATAATCAAAAATGTTCCAAGTCTTTCGTCATTTAAAATCGTACTGCTTTTTTTATTTTACCTATTAAAGTGGATTTTCACACTTAAAATTATTTCTATGACATTGCCCAACCATTTAACCTTTGTCTCTCACTTTGTAGTCTGTGTATTCTCACCATTTACTTTCCCATATGACTTTATATTGTCAGCAAACCTCTTAGTTTCTGCATCGGTGATTGATATTGATTTTAAACAGTTAAGGCTTGAGCACGATCCTAGTGGGATTTGATAGTTTCACTTTCTCATTCTGAAAATGACTAATCTGTTCCTACGCTTTTTTTCTGTCCATTAATCAATCCTCATCCATTCTAATATATTAGGCCAAAGGGCCTTCATTTTATACAATAACCTCTTGTATAATTACTTGTGAAAGCTTTTTGAAAATCCGCAAATGTAGCATCCACTCGTAGTTCTTATCTAGCTGCTGGTTATAGCCTGTAAAAGCTCTAACAGTTTTGCCAAACAGGACTTTTCTTCCAGAAATACATGTTGATTCTGCCCATTTTGAAGTGAATGGGAATATTAGGCTAGGAGCCATATCAACAAAGAAACACTTGCAGACATTTTGAAAAGATCTTTCAGTGTAATCAGATTAATTACATTCCTATGTCAAGAAAAGTTCTAAATGCGGTAAACAAATAAAAGCATCAAACCTAAGGAAAAAGCATATAACTGGGCAAACGTCAGTGGCAGTCAAATGATTGGTCAGAATACAAAGAAAGGCAGAGAATGATTAAAAGGTTAATTGGAAGAACGAATATTGAGCATGAGAGGAAACTAGCTAGAAATGGGGTTAAAGCAACAAGTAATTTTACAAGTTTCTAGAAAAGAGCAAGTTCAATACTGTTGATCCTCAAGCAGGTGACCATGGGGAGTTAATAGTGGGTAATAAAGAAATGGTGTCTCTTATAAATAAAGACTTTTTGTCTGTCTTGATTAAAGAGATTACAAAGATTAAGATTCTTATAAATTAGAAGGTTGAAGGAAGAGGTTAACTTGGAAAAGTTTATAATCAGTAGGAAAGTGGTGCTGACCAAACTGACGAGCTGTCGGTTGATAAGTCTTTGAGTCCAGGTGAACTGCATCTTTAAGGGTTTGGCTAAAAAATAGGAGGTGCATTAGTGTTTCAATTTTCCAAAATTCAATTTGTTAGGTTCTGGAAAGGTGAGACTGGAAAGCAGCAAATATAACTTCTTTATTAAAAAAGGACAGGAGGCAAGAAACAGCTAAGACGGTATATGTCATGAAGAAGATGTCTGAATTGATCATAAAGATTACAACTTGCAATAGCGCTTGGAAAAAGTTGAGATATTGGGAAGAGTCAGCATGGTTTTGTGAAAGGGAAATCATGTTTAATCAATTTATTAGCATTCTTTGAAGAAATATCATGTGC
This sequence comes from Chiloscyllium plagiosum, assembly GCF_037043375.1. NCBI lineage: Eukaryota > Metazoa > Chordata > Chondrichthyes > Orectolobiformes > Hemiscylliidae > Chiloscyllium > Chiloscyllium plagiosum. Next base: position 28,755,419 of record NW_028270143.1, on the reverse strand, counting down.
TGTGGATAAAGGTGAAGCTGTAAATGTACTGTACTTGGATTTCCAGAAGGCATTTGACAAGATTATGCATAAAAGAATATTGCATAAAGTGGGCGCTGACAAGTAGGAGTGACATACTAACATCAGTGCATTGAGTATAGGAATTGGGAGGTCATGTAGCAGCTATATAGAACATTGGTTGGGTCATTTTTGGAATACTGCATTCAGTCCTGGTCTCCTTGCTATTAGGCAGGATGTTGTTAAACTTGAAAGGGTTCAGAAAAGGGTTACAAGGATGTTGCCAGGGTTGGAGTGTTTGAGATATAGGGAGAGGTTGGATAGACTGGGGTTTTCCCAGAGCATCAGAGGCTGAGGGGTGACCTTATAAAGGTTTATAAGGGTGAATAGTCAATGTCTTTTCCCTGGGATGGGGGAGTCCTAACCTAAAGGGCATAGGTTTAAGGTTAGATGAGAAAGATTTAAAAGGGACCAAAGGGGCATCCTTTTCACACAGAGGGTGGTGGGTACATGGAATGAGCTGCCAGAGGAAATGGTGGAGGCTGGTGCAATTACAACTTTTAAAAAGGCATTTGGATGGGTATATGAATAGGAAGGGTTTGGAAGAATATTGGATAAATGTTGGCAGGTGGGACTACATTAATTTAGGATGGTCAGCATGGACAAGTTGGACCAAAGAGCCTGTTTCCGTGCTATAGACCTCTCCGACTCTAAGTGCAAAAGCATCTGTAAGTAAATCAGAGATGTACTTTGGAAGGGTTTGTAGAAGATGTCATATATTGGGTGCAGATATGGGATGATTGTGACTGGTACCCATGGAGCATGTCCTCAGATGTTAATGCCTGGTTTCCAACTTTGAAGCCATTCAGAGCAAATAGTGTGCTGAATGTCACATTCTGATTTTTGTTGGGTTTACCAACATCTAGCATGTTTGGCAAGTTTAAGATAAGAACCTGAATACTAATGAGGTGAGTATTATATAGTTGTACATTTGCCACCTCATATACGTTATAATTCTAGGAAGAATGTGAATGCATTGGAGAAAATGCAGAAGCAATTTACTATCATGGCTTTGAGACTAAGAAGCTTCAGTTAAGAGGATACATTGAAAAAGTTGGGACTTTTCACCCTCAAATGAAGAAGTCTTTTTCAGTACAGCTTCCAGCATATACAGTAACTTGCTCCTACATTAAGTCTAAGAGGAGACCTTGTTGGGGTTTTCAAAATTGTGACTGGACTGGATAGAACAGATAGGGAGAAACTATTCCCACTTGTATAAAGATCAAAAAAGACAGGGCACATAGTTAGTGATTTACAAAAGAGGCAAAGGTGATATGCCAAAAAAACCTTTTCACTTGGCAAGTAATTAGGATATGGAATGCAATGTCAATGGTGGAGGCTGGTTCAAGTGAGGCATTGAAGAGGGCAATAGACAATTATTTGGAAAAAAAACAATGTGCAAGTGTATGGGGAAAAAGCACAAGATTGGTATTAGGTAATGACACGTATTTGAAGAGCTGGTGCAGATGTTATGGGTCAAATGGTCTGCTTTTGCCCAATAAGACCTCCATAGATTCTAAGTTACGGAATTAAGGAATTTAAGAAGTAATAATAACCATTAAATTGGCCATGCTAAATTGTCCGTAGTGTTAGGTGTATAGTCAGGGGTAAGTATAGGAGTGTGGGTTTCGCTTCAGAGAGTCGGTGTGGACTTGTTGGGCTGAAGGGCCTGTTCCCACACTGTAGGGAATCTAATCAAATGGTATTTTGTCACTGCTTAGCAAGTATCTTGCCATGCCACTTGAGAAGTACGTAAAAAAATGTAATGAGATGATCTCATTGTTGAAGTGGGCCTTGCCGCATTTATTGCCCAATTCTGCCATACATAGGCCACATTGCTCACACGCCTATAAGATTCCACATAATGTTTCAAGTCAAATATGTTTCTTCTTCAGAATTTCTGTTCTGAAGTTGAGAGATGAGAGTTTCTTGAGTACCTTTTTTTAATATATATATTTCAGATCTCTGAAATATTTTTGTCCACATTTTTTTTGTTTTTATTTAATAAAACGGTTTTACATATGTGACAAGTGGGAAAATTGGTCTGCAACACTTCCAAATCATTGAAAACATTTTCATAAGAACAAATTGGAATTCATCTTAGACTCTTAGTATGAAGTATTTGTAATAATTATATAAATATAATAAATTGACTCATAATAAATCAGAATTTTGTACACTTCTTGCATAGTAATAGCAGCATTCTTCTAAACTGCTTTTTATCTTGTGGACACAGAATGATTCCTCAAATTCAAATGTCTGAGATAAACAAGTATTGTTTTAACAAATTCACAGTCCATGCATCAATTGTGACTTACATTATGATATGGACAGCATCCCCATTCTCTGTTCTTCAACCTACAGCATGTACTTCCAGCTTTACAAACATGTGTGTCATCACAATAGACGACTGAGCCATCACCACTGAGGCTGTTCTGCAGAGCTTCTGACTGAATCATTGCAGGTTCCTTCATGAGCCATGGTATACTGGCGCTATCCTTTATACACTTTGACCTCTGAAGATCACATCTGGTGCCATGAGGACAGCAGTGGACACCATCTTTACAACAAACAGCCTAATTGACAATAAAGACCAAAGTAACTATTTTATCATTAAAGCATGTAATTTACATTTTCATTTGATTACTCTTTGGAAAAACATTATGGAAAGGGGAAGTAAGGAAACAAAAGAAAGTCACTTAACCCATGCTAATTCTCTGTGACATTACAATTTCACATTATCCTGTAGCCCTGCAAGTTTATTTCTTTCAAGTGTTCATCCAATTTCTGTTTGAAACCATTGATCATATGAGCTTCTACAAGTATTGTAGGTAGTCAGGGCCATGCATTAAATAATTATAGCAAGCTACTGCATTATCTCTATTCTCCATTCCTTTTGCAGACTATGAAACTATATTTAATGAACTGCAAGGAAATCCATTCAGATTAAATGTAACAGATTAAAAGTGACTCATACTAATGGCCTGGATGAGATCACCATTCTGTATCAGAATAAATCTTTGCAAATAACAGGTAAATCAGTAGTTTTATATTTTCCGCTATCTCCAGTCTTCTGCTTTTGAAGCAAGAAAATTGCAAAATCCCCTTATGAGGGAAATGTAATGGGAAGTTAATTCCCTTCCACCGTGCAGTTATGCATAACATAATAAAACATAAATGTAAAAACATCATTTGCATTTCAGTTTTACAGATTGTAATAACCTATCCCTGGAGGTGGATAACAGCTCCTTCTCACTGCACGACCTACAGCAGATAAATCCATTTTGACAGTATTGTACATCATCTCTAGACAATCCAGCTGTACTTCCAAATACTGGTACTCAGAGCTGTCCTCAGTTCAAACCTCTTCCTTTAAACTGGTATTTTGAAATATTTCAGTGGCATGAATGACAAATGAAAACCATCTGTGTAGTCATGCAGACAGCACATTGTTACAGTGGAACAATGGACAGTCTCAATTGATTTTCTATTCACTAAATGGGATACAAGCATCACTGGATAAGCCATTACATTCCAGAATAAATTCAGCAATGGTAATGCCATTGAATATTGAGGGACCATGCTCATATTCTGTCTTGTCACATATGGTCATTGCCTTATACTTAAATGGTGAGTCAAATTCACTACACACTACACACCCAAGCCTGAATGTTATTCAGTGCATGCTCCACACACTTCAATATCTGAAAGGTCATGAATGATGCTGAACATCATGTAATTGTCAATGAACATTCCCACTTCTGGCCTTATGATGTAGGCATGGTCATTTATGAAGCAGCTGGAAGCATTTGGGAATAGGACTTTAGCCTGAGGATCTCCTGCAGTAATGACATTGAGTTAAGATGCCTGGCGTACAACAACCAAATAATTGTTTTTGTGCCAAGTACCCCTCTGACTTCTAAGGCAAGAACTTTCTGTGTCTAATTTGTTCGGTGCAGTTGGCAGGACAGGAAACTGTACATTAATAAGGCAAGATGCGCTGTTAATAAGATCCCAAAAAGTAATAATCATCTTTACCAGGCAACTCATCATTTCCTGCAGGAATCTTACTTGACAGCTGGAACTTAGTTAAAAGATGCAATACATTGCTCCCGCCATCAAATAGACCTTGCTGGACATAGTGCAATTCTGCTTCATTTCTGGCCACAGCTCATGTCATTCAAGAGCCTATAAGATTTCAGTGGTTAATTCTTTTTTCTCCCCTCAGCTGTCACCTGAGGTTTGGTGAGTACTTGCTGCATTTTTTGCTTTTATTTCCAAATTCTAGCATCTGCACTCTTTGTTTTTGTGCAACAGCTCCATCTTGATTTTAACATTATACGTCAGCCAAAGAGACAAAATAATCAATTAACATTCATCAAGCTTATCACAAAATTCTGCCTTGCAGTCTTGTAATCTGGAACACTATGGAACCAGGTAGAAAATATAACGCTGAAAAGGGATGTGGGGGTGTGTATTAAGGGAAATCTTCAACTTGATCACTGGCTAACTCCATAAAATTCCTCACATTGTTTATATGTTCTCAGCAAATAATTTGTGAAATTTTAACTATACTCTATCTACAATTTGTTAAGTAGCAAGAAAGCATTTAAAGTATTTTAATATTTTACAAATATGTGTACATGTCTTGCTGTGAGTGCTCACATGCATGCAAGGTAGTATCTCCATATTGTGGAAGTAATTTGAATTTTAAAAAGGGCAGCATTTATATTTTAGTGATACAATTTGGAACCCCTACCTGAGGTTGTGGGCAGCAACTCCAACCTCCGTTCGGCGTTTTACAACAGGAATATTCATTCGGACAGTAATGTGTATAGTCACAATAGACTTTTGAGTTGTCACTGTTTACACCACTGCTCAAAGCACTTTCCATTTCAAGTGCCTGGTTTTTCACTGAAACACTATGATATTTCAGTGCTGAGGATGATGGATTGGTATCACCTTGTGGGCAGCACATTGTCCCACCGTAACAACAGACGAACTAAATATAAACCAAGAAATAACAGTTAACATTTTGTAAATTCAATTCAGTATTATATATTTAAACCATGAATTAGTGCTTAAAAATGTATTTCAAACACTTAAATTATCCTGTGATATTGCCATGCAACTATTGAAAGGGCTAGTGGCCTAATTTATAACTGAATTGATTATGTTGCTATGATACTTTTGTGCTGCCAAATTACTCCACTACCACCACTGCAACCCAACCCAATTCTGTGGCTTGCAAGTCATTAAATCCACATGGGTTTCCATCAGAATTGACAGTAGCAAGAGGGGCCTCCCTGTGGAGCACAGGAGGATTTAGTGGTGTTGTCACAGCAGTGTCATCCAAAGAGATAGTCGGAGCTTTACACAGTCAGCTGTGACCTAAAACAAAATATTTATCATATTCTGATGAATCAGCTAACACAGAATAATTTAATGTTGTGCATTATAGTGGAAGGATCCAATAAATATGTCTCCATTGGCAAAAATGCTCAATTATAATCATGATGTCATCAAGTAAAACTGGTAAAAACTATTTGATGCATTTTCAACTAGCATTGGGGATAGCTGTCCCGTGCCAGCAGAAAGTTCAAAATCCATCTCGTATGGTGAAAAACAAAAGATTGTGAATGTGATACTCAAGCACCATGTACAATCTCTAGTAAACCTGCTTTGAAATCAAGAATTCTATTTGCCAGGGTCAAAGAAAGAACCAACAACCTACAAATTTCACAATATTCATTGAAGTTGAATTAACCCAAAAGATGACAATAATAAATGAGCAGTGAATAAGCTTTAAAATATCACAATTCCCTATCGCCAATTGATTGCTCTTAATCTGTAATTCAAGAAAAGAGTTATTCATTTGATTTAGGTTTGAACAGTAAAATTATTCAAATGTTGTCTTTCCACGAGAAGCACAAAGTCTTCAGTTCAGTTAAAATCTGGAACTAAAAATCCAATGAAACCATTGCCATAAAAACACTGTTGATTCACTGATGTTCTTTAGAGAAGTCAAACTGCTGTCCTTACCTGGTCTCTCCTAAGTCGGAGCTCAGATCCGCAGCAACACAGCAATGTGGTTGTTGTCTCGTTTTGGTGAGGCCCTGAACATCCGGATCCCATTTTTGACAAACTTCACACAAATCCAATCAGCTTCACCTTCCTAGGTCCCCATCCAACCTGTTGACATGATCCTGCACCTTCCCACCTTTCTCACTTCAGCCCCTCCTATATGGAGACGACCATGCCTGGTGTCAGCATAATATATTGTACCTGCCATGAAGCTAAGCTCCTGACCATGGACAACCTCCCACTCCTCCATTACCCCATTCCCACCACATATCCCTGCTTTACTGGATCTTCTCTTACAAATACAGTTGCTCCCCCATAACAATAATTCTTCCAACCTGCAGCCCCCAATCCTCATGACTATGTTCCAGAGTCTCCTTTCCGTGATAGTGGTATCACTTACAGCAACATCAGAGGCTGCTTTGACTTACTATTTTATGGAGAAAGTGAGGACTGCAGATGCTGGAGATCAGAGCTGAAAATGTGTTGCTGGAAAAGCGCAGCAGATCAGGCAGCATCCAAGGAGCAGGAGAATCGACATTTCGGGCATGAGCCCTTCTTCAGGAATGAGGAAAATGTGTCCAGCAGGCTAAGATAAAAGGTAGGGAGGAAGGACTTGGGGGAGGGGTGTTGGAAATCCGATAGGTGGAAGGAGGTTAAGGTGAGGGTGATAGGCCGGAGTGGGGGTGGGGATGGAGAGGTCAGGAAGAAGATTGCAGGTTAGGAAGGTGGTGCTGAGTTCAAGGGTTGGGACTGAGACAAGGTGGGGGGAGGGGAAATGAGGAAACTGGAAAAATCTGAGTTATTCCCTTGTGGTTGGAGGGTTTCTAGGCGGAAGATGAGGTGCACTTCTTCCAGCCGTTGTGTTGCTATGGTCTGGCGATGGAGGAGTCCAAGAACCTGCATGTTCTTGGTGGAGTGGGAGGGGGAGTTGAAGTGTTGAGCCACAGGGTGGTTGGGTTGGTTGGTCCGTGTGTCCCAGAGGTGTTCTCTGAAACGTTCCGCAAGTAGGCGGAACTATTTTACTATTTTATGACTTACTATGTTACTATGTTGCATTCACCACTTATTGATTGGTGCCTGCATGAACTATGGTGAGTCTACACACCACAACTTAACCATAGCTGCTCGCTTGCTGTATATGCAGGGGTTTCCCACATAAGCTACTGGTACATGATGCAGGTGTGAGATTGACATCATAGCCTGCTGTACAACAAGATGTATGTCCCCTTGAGAGAGGTATGCTGACCAGTAAGGCAAACTGCCTGGTCATAGGATGATGCTAGTTGGCAGGGCAAGGCAAGTCAAGGATGTCACGAGACTGCAGGTAGTCACTAACTGAATGGACACAAAGAGAAGTAGCTAGATGCCCTGTGATGCAGCCTGGTCCAATCTGTAAGGTGGGGTACATTTCCTTGAACACAGAGTGTCCTTGTAGGAGACTTTTAATGCTAGCTTTCAGTGTGCTCTGCAATGTAGGTCTGTCCTTCCTAAATGATCTGTAAATGGATCAGATAGATGCCAAGAGGATTCTGGGTTGTTGGTAAATATTGGGTAATTTTAATATTTTACAAATATGTGTACATGTCTTGCTGTGAGTGCTCATATGCATGCAAGGTAGTATCTCCATATTGTGAAAGTAATTTGAATTTAAAAAGGGCAGCATTTATATTTCAGTGATACAATTTGGAACCCCTACCCGAGGTTGTGGGCAGCAATTCCAGCCTCCAGTTTGCACTTTACAACAGGTATATCCATCCAGACAGAAATGCCAATAATCACATTGGACTACTGAACTGTCACTCTTGACATTGATGCTCAGAGCACTTTCCACAGGAATGCTGGGATATTTCTGTGCTGAGGATGATGGATCTGTGTCACCTTTCCCACAGCGCTTGGTCCCATCCCAACGCTGGATATTCTAGGTATAAAATTTGGAAAACATCATTGTTAAAACTTTGTAAAGTCAATTAATTAGCTTTATATACATTAGAACACAAGCTAGAGCTTATCAATCCAAACCGTAAAGTGCGACATTGTTGTATTATCATTATTGTAATGAGTGTCAGTCATCGTTTTCTAATGGAATAATGCCTTTGTTACAATAGTTGACAAATAAGTTCTCACTCATGCATTACACATTGCTGATAATTTTGTTCTGCCAAATTGTTCCACTGTAACCACCGCAAACCAACTCAGTTTCCTGGTTCAGGAGCCAAAGCAAATACAGAAAGGGTCACAACATTAACGAAATGGGGCCTCTCAGTGTGACAGAGGGTCATTGTCCTGAAGCAAGAATGTCAGTTAAAGAGGCAGCAGGAGACCATAAAAGGGCAAATGAGCATGAAAAATCATCAATAAACATTCCACCAATCTTGATCAAATGGGTCAATGGGCTGAAAAATGGAGTTCAATCAGGAGAAATGTGATTTTGCATTTTGGTGCAATATACAATTAATGGTACGGCCTGGGGTATTGTTATACAATAGAGGAACCTAGGGGTTCATGTGCGTAATTTTTTGAAGTTTGTATCAAATATAGACAAGGTGGTTAAAAAGGCATTTGGCACACTTGCCTTCATTACTCAGTCCTTCGAGTATAGGAGTGGGGAAGTCATGTAGACGTTGCACAGGACACTGGTCAGGCCTCTTCTGGAATACTGTATCCAGTTCTAGTCCCCCAGTAATAGGAAGGATGTTATTAAGCTGGAGAGGATTCAGAAGAAATTTACCAGCATGTTGCTGGGTATGGAAAGTTTCAGTTATAACGAAAGGCTCGATAGGCTGGGACTTTTTTCAAAGGAATGTAGAGGTTGAGAAGTTTATCAAATAATGAGTGGTAGAGATACAGTTCATGGTAGTTGTGTTTTCTCTAGGAGGGAAGATTTCAAGACGAGGGGACACATTTTTGAAGTGAGAGGAAAGAGATTTAGAAGAAAACATGAGGGCCAAGTTATTTTGTCTACATAGGATGGTTCATGTGTGGAATGACAATGTTTAAAAGACATTTGGATAACTACATGAATAGAAAAGGTTTGGATGGGTATGGGGCATAAGCAGGCAGGTGAGACTAGTTTAGTTTGAGATTATGTTTGCAATAGACCAGTTGGACCAAAGGGTCTGTTTCTGTGCTTTGTGACTCTATAGCCAAGAATGGTTAATGTTTGTAACAGTACAATTAACCTTAAGATTGAAAAAAATCTATTCGCAGTTATTTTTTAAAAACTGGCATAGCTCATCTGCCTTCCAGCAGAAGTTGAAGATCTATTGCAATGAACCAAAGAAAACAGACCATATATGGTGTTTCGGAATATAAATCAAGCAACTATACATTCACAGTCTCTCATAATCCTATTTTGAAATAAAGACATGCTGTAGCTTTGGTGAATAATCCACAAATTGAGTAATGACAAAAAGAACACAATGGAAATGTTTGGATGATGTTTCTGCAAAGGTATAGTTGTCAGAGATATGAAGTATTTTGTGGGTTACATAAGTGGTTCAATATGGTTGTTGATCCGGATGGCCACTGAAATTGTACCTTCGTTGCAATTGGAGCTTCCAGGCCTCAGCGTTTAATCCAGGTATTTACATTTGATTTCATTATTATATTGTTCTTATCAGATAACCACTTAGAAAGGATTAATACTGAAGACTGCATCAAGATTCATCCAATTTGATGATCTCATAAGGACTTTGGTGGAGAAATGCATCTTGAAGTCAGACTTCCTCCATCTAGATCTCTACAGTCTTTGTAACAATACCAAAGTTACTTGCATTTATCACAAGCATGCAAGAAACTCGAAGTAACTGCATAGAGGCCGATATCCTTGTTGCCAATCACCCTTTATTTATGTGGACAATGACCAGCCAGCTCAAAGCCAGTCCCCTGAACTGAAGAAATCTCCTGATTATTTTATTTTATTAAACAAATTACAAATCAGTTAATCTCCTGATTATATCTGCCCACCACAGCTCCCTGAATGGCCCAGGTTAACAACCCCAATCAAGAATCTCAGTCAATGAGATCCACCTAGCCATGGTTCCGATCACTATAAAACTACATCTTGTTAAGACAAAAGCTTCATTTATTGGATTACAAAGACATTTTAACTTTACCGTTCTAGTCAATAGAATAAGCAGCTTATAGAAACAGGATGGAAAGAAATCTAACTTACAAAGACCAAGAGTCCAGCTAGCTCATATAACAGTGGTCATCTGAAGATTGAATTTAGCTACACGTTTACAACATACAATACTCAAAGGGTGATGAATATACTGCCATCGTTTGAATTTACCTCAGAAATTCTATCTATGGAAATTTCTTGGACAATTGGTATTAATCCAATAGCAAGTGCTCGCTCTGTAGTGGGCACAACAAATGCACTTGGTGTTACTTGCGGGCTTCTGGGGGCTTCCTTTACAAAGCATCTGGAATGGGGGCGGCCTATGTCAACCACACCCCTGTCCAAGGTGTCGACCCTTTCCCCATGAGCCCATTCAAGACTCTTTTCCTGTAAGCATACCGCAGAAGGCAGGATACGAATGACAAAAATATTGCTCACTTGCCATTCAAAGTAACGTGTGAAGCTTGAAAAAATCCCTCAAAGGTTAGTTAAACACCAAATATACAAATGAATTGCCAGTTAGGGTGTAGAGGGGTGAGGTTCAACATTTTGAAGTTTCATTTTCATGCAAAATGTGGCTGTGTCTTATGCTGGAACCAGGGAGAAATTAAACATTGAAGCATCAATATAGTCTGCATTAAGCTGTGAGAAATTCAACTTGATCATTGTCCAACTTTATAAAATTCCTCTCATTGTTTTCTATCCTCTCAGCTAATAAATTGTGTGAATTTTAACTGCTTGGTATTACCTCTATAGTTAACTATGAGAAATCATGGTATACACATTTACCTCACTCTACTGGGCAATTCCATTTCTCTAGTCCTGAAAATCATGCTTTTTCATTTATTTGGGCATATAAATTAATCTTCCTTTTCGGCTGCAGTATACTAGATTTGCATTTGTAATCAGCCTCAAATTTTCATTTCACAAATGTTTTACTTACTGGTACCTAATCATCAGATGAACGGATTAGCCTGGTAAAAGGGGCTATGTTGTGAAGATTCGTGGGAGTTTAAGACACAGCCACATTTTGCATGAAAATGAAACTTCAAAATGTTGAACCTCACCCCTCTACACCCTAACTGGCAATTCATTTGTATATTTGGTGTTTAACTAACCTTTGAGGGATTTTTTCAAGCTTCACACGTTACTTTGAATGGCAAGTGAGCAATATTTTTGTCATTCGTATCCTGCCTTCTGCGGTATGCTTACAGGAAAAGAGTCTTGAATGGGCTCATGGGGAAAGGGTCGACACCTTGGACAGGGGTGTGGTTGACATAGGCCACCCCCATTCCAAATGCTTTGTAAAGGAAGCCCCCAGAAGCCCGCAAGTAACACCAAGTGCATTTGTTGTGCCCACTACAGAGCGAGCACTTGCTATTGGATTAATACCAATGGCAGTAGGGCAAGGATTTTAAGTTCTGCCCAGTGAAACAGTGTTTAAGCTACTATAAGATATGGGTACCAGTTCCAACTTCTGCTGTGCATTCAAAACCATGTATATCCATCAAGATGGCAATTGCAGTAAATTATTGAGCTGTCATTAATGTTCCTCAATAGAGATTCAATCTCCATTTCCAGGTTTCTCAGATGTTCAAGACATAATTTACTGCTATTCTCCTTGAACAGTTCAATTGCTGGGGGAGCAATTGAAGACTTTTAAGACTAAAAAAAAGGGCCCTTGAAGACAGAAACAGAGGAATATACTACGGGGAACAAAGAAATGGCAGAAAAATTGAATTGGTACTTCAGATCTATGTTCACTGGGGAAGACACAAGCAATCTCCCTGAGGTAACAGTGGCTGAAGGACCTGGACTGAAGGAATTTATATTTGCCAGGAATTGGTGATGGAGAGACCGTTAGGTCTGAAGGTTGTTAAGTCCCCGGGGCCTGATGGTCTACATCCCAGGGTACTGAAGGAGGTGGCTCGAGAAATCGTGGATGCATTGGTGATTATTTTCCAGAGTTCGATAGATTTGGGATCAGTTCCTGTGGATTGGAGAGTGGCTAATGTACCACTTTTTAAGAAAGGTGGGAGAGAGAAAGCAGGAAATTATAAACCAGTTAGTCTGACCTCAGTTGTGGGAAAGATGCTGGAGTCTATTACAAAGGATGAAATTATGACACATCTGGATAGTAGTAACAGGATAGGTCAGAGTCAGCATGGATTTATGAAGGGGAAATCATGCTTGACTAATCTGGAATTTTTTGAGGATGTAACTCTGAAGATGGACGAGGGAGATCCAGTAGATGTAGTGTACCTGGACTTTCAGAAAACTTTTGATAAAGTCCCACATAGGAGGTTAGTGAGCAAAATTAGGGCGCATGGTACTGGGGGCAAAGTACTAACTTGGATTGAAAGTTGGTTGGCTGACAGGAAACAAAGAGTAGTGATAAACGGCTCCATTTAGGAATGCCAGGCCGTGACCAGTGGGGTACCGCTGGGACCAGTGCTGGGACCGCAGCTTTTTACAATATATGTTAATGATATAGAAGATGGTATTAGTAATAACATTAGCAAATTTGCTGATGATACTAAGCTGGGTGGCAGGGTGAAATGTGAGGAGGATGTTAGGAGATTACAGGGTGACCTGGACAGGTTAGGTGAGTGGTCAGATGCATGGCAGATGCAGTTTAATGTGGATAAATGTATAGTTATCCACTTTGGTGGCAAGAATAGGAAGGCATATTACTACTTAAATTTAATCAATTTAGGTAAAGGGGCAGTACAAAGAGATCTGGGTGTTTTTGTACACCAGTCAATGAAGGTAAGCATGCAGGTACAGCCGGTAGTGAAGAAGGCTAATAGCATGCTGGCCTTCATAACAAGAGGGATTGAGTATAGAAGCAAAGAGGTTCTTCTGCAGCTGTACAGGGCCCTGGTGAGACCATACCTGGAGTATTGTGTGCACTTCTGGTCTCCAAATTTGAGGAAAGACATTCTGGCTATTGAGGGAGTGCAGCGTAGGTTCATGAGGTCAATTCCTGGAATGGCGGGACTACCTTATGCTGAAAGACTGAAGCGACTGGGCTTGCATACCCTTGAGTTTAGAAGACTGAGAGGGGATCTGATTGAGACATATAAGATTATTAAAGGATTGGACACTCTGGAGGCAGGAAACATGTTTCCGCTGATGGGTGAGTGCCGAACACAGCTTAAAAATATGGAGTAGACCATTTCGGACAGAGATGAGGAGAAATTTTTTTTTTAGATTAGATTAGATTAGATTACTTACAGTGTGGAAACAGGCCCTTCGGCCCAACAAGTCCACACCGACCCGCCGAAGCGCAACCCACCCATACCCCTACCTTTACCCCTTTAACCTATCACTACGGGCAATTTAGCATGGCCAATTCACCTGACCCGCACATCTTTGGACTGTGGGAGGAAACCGGAGCACCCGGAGGAAACCCACGCAGACACGGGGAGAATGTGCAAACTCCACACAGTCAGTCGCCTGAGTCGGGAATTGAACCCGGGTCTACAGGCGCTGTGAGGCAGCAGTGCTAACCACTGGGCCACCGTGCCGCCCACAAATTTCTTCACCCAGAGAATGGTGGCTGTGTGGAATGCTCTGCCCCAGAGGGCAGTGGAGGCCCAGTCTCTGGATTCATTTAAGAAAGAGTTGGATAGAGCTCTCAAGGATAGTGGAATCAAGGGTTATAGAGATAAAGCAGGAACAGGATACTGATTAAGGATGATCAGCCATGATCATATTGAATGGTGGTGCAGGCTCGAAGGGCAGAATGGCCTACTCCTGCACCTATTGTCTATTGAGCAGAGGGAAGGTGTCAGTGTGACCCATCTCCATCCCGATTAAGTTCATAATACTGGAGACCAATGAAAGCCTTCTCACCCAACCACCAACTGAGGCTATTAATAGACAAATAATGGCTACAAAGGATTGTCATCCAACTGCTGCCAGTAATAACAAACTTGGTGCTTGAGAGAGTCTTGTCAAGAGCACAGGAAGCTTTGATTGGCCGGCAGCTCTTGATGGGTGCAATCTCTGCCTCAGATTTTTGCTCACAGGAAGGCCAAATGCTGCATTAGTTTAATGTGTAAGAGACATGATGGGGGAGCCAAAATGACTACGCTGTTCCATTTTTTAAGAGTCTTCCCTCTTATGTTGACTGTTTATCCTTAAGTTACACATTTAGTTACTTATTTCTAGGACAATTTGTGTGAGGCCAAGTGTAAAGCCTCAGTCACCTGATTTGGTCAGGACTGCAAGTTTTGAATTGGCCACTGGAGAGATAATAATGTTCTGACTCCATACAAAAAACTGTTAACACTTTGGTTGCTTAAGCCACCTGTAGCTACTCCATGCCTTCTTCTCTTATGGCCATCAGCAAACCCCCACATACTGTAGACCCACATTTGAGTGTCCATTGAGTTGGTTATATTGGCCAGGCCCACACTGGTTGTTTACGTGGCTATACGGAGACTCCTGTCACCTCCATACCACCTCTCATGTCTTGTTTTCCCTCTACAGGAGAGGCTGAATAGGCTAGGGCTATTTTCCTTGGAGTGCAGAGACTGAGGGGTGACCTTATAGAAGTTTATAAAATTATGAAGGGCATGGTTAGAGAGAATACCAAGGTCTTTTCCCCTGAGGTGGGGGAGACCAAAACCAGAGGGCATAGGTTTAAGGTGAAAGAGGAAAGATTTAAAAGGGACATGAGGGACAACGTTTTCATGCAGAGGGTGTTGCATGTTTGGTAAAAGCTGCCAGATGAAGTGGTGGAGGCTGGTACAATTACAACATTTAAAGGCATCTGTATTGGTACATGAATAAGTCCCATGTAGAAGGATATGGGCCAAATGCTGGCAAATGGGGCTAGATTAATTTAGGATATCTGGTTGGCATGGACGAGTTAGACCAAAGGGTCAGTTTACATGCTGTACACCTCTATGACTATAAAATGCTGAAAGATTCCTTTGTCCAGGAGGAAGTAGAAAGATTCAAGGTAATACCACTTTAATAGCAAACTGAACCCAGAACAGGCAAGCTGAATGTGAGAAATGGAAGACTATTCATTATTTTGGTATTAAGCAATTTTAGATTTGAACTGTACAATGGTTTTGCTTGGGGCAATTCTATATATATGCTGTTGTTCTACAATTACATTTTAATGTTATATCAAGGCTAAGGACTAGTTATAGAGTCATAGTCATAGAGATGTACAGCATGGAAACAGACCCATGCTGCCCAATTATCCCAACCCAATCTCGTCCCACCTGCCAACACCTGGCCCATATCCTTCCAAATCTTCCTATTCCAGATGCCTTTTAAATATTGCAATTGTACCAGCCTCCATCACTTCCTCTGGTAGCTCATTCCATACATGTACCACCCTCTGTGAAAACGTTGCCTCATAGGTCTCTTTTGTATCTTTCCCCTCTCACCCTAAACCTATGCCCTCTAGTTCTGGACTCCCCTGACCCCAGGTAAAAGACTTTGTCTATTTATCCTAACCATGCCCCTCATAATTTTGTAAACCTCTATAAGGTCACCCCTCATCCTCTGATGCTCCAGTGAAAACAGCCCCAGCCTGTTCAGCCTGTCCCTTTAGCTCAAATCCTCCAACTCTGGCAACATCCTTGGAAATCTTTTCTGAACCCTTTCAAGTTTCACAACATCTTTCCGAAAGGAAGGAGACCAGAATTGCACGCAATATTCAAACAGTGGCCTAACCAATGTCCTGTACAGCTGCAACATGACCTCCCAACTCCTGTACTCAATACTCTGACCAATAAAGCAAAGCATACAAAACGCCTTTTTCACTATCCTATCTACCTGCGTCTCCACTTCAAGGAGCTATGCACCTGCACTCCAAGGTCTCTTTGTTCAGCAACACTCCCTAGGACCTTACCATTAAGTGTATAAGTCCTGCTAAGATTTGCTTTCCCAAAATGCAGCACCTTGCATTTATCTGAATTAAACTCCATCTGCCATTTCGCAGCCCATTGGCCCATTTGATCAAGATCCTGTTGTATTCTGAGGTAATCTTCTTCGCTGTCCACTGCACTTCCAATTTTGGCGTTATTTGCAAACTTACTAACTGTACCTCTTATGCTCGCATCCAAATCATTTATATGAGTGATGAAAAGTAGAGGACCCAGCACCGATCCTTGTGGCACTCCACTGGTCACAGGCCTCCAGTCTGAAAAACAACCCTCTACCACCACCCTCTGTCTTCTACCTTTGAGCCAGTTCGGTATCCAAATGGCTAGTTCTCCCTGTATTCCGTGAGATCTAACCTTGCTAACCAATCTCCCATGGGGAACCTTGTCAAACGCCTTACTGAAGTCCATATAGATCACATCTACCGCTCTGCCCTCATCAATCTTCTTTGTCACTTCTTCAAAAAACTCAATCAAGTTTTTGAGACATGATTTCCTATGCACAAGGGATTTTAACTTTCCAAACATAGACTGGGACTGCCATAGTGTTAAGGGTTTAGATGGAGTGGAATTTGTTAAGTGTGCACAAGAAAATTTTCTGATTCAGTGGGTGGATGTACCGATTAGAGAAGGTGCAAAATCTGACCTATTCTTGGGAAATAAGGCAGGGCAGGTGACTGAGGTGTCAGTCGGGGAGCACTTTGGGGCCAGCGACCAGAGTTATATTAGATTTAAAGTAGTGATGGAAGAGGATAGACTAGATCTAAAAGTTGAAGTTCTAAATTGGAGAAAGGCCAATTTTGACGGAATTCAGCAAGAACTTTCAAAAGCTGATTGGGGGCAGATGTTCATAGGTAAAGGGACGGCTGGAAAATGTGAAGCCTTCAGAAATGAGATAATGAGAATCCAGACTAGTTTTGATACCTTCCAAAAGTGCAGAATTAAAAAAAAGGAAAAGAATTAAAAATCTGGAAATGTTAAATAAAACTAAAGAATTATATTTCATGTTTGTTGTTTTACATATTGAAACATGTGGAAAATGCTATGTTAAACTGTATATTCATTTACTTTATGTTGATAACATATTAATTTAAAGCACATACTTTGAAGCAATAAGAGTTTATTCAGACTGATAAGATGATATGAATGAATTGAAAGAACATATCAGTTCCTTTCAGTGTCTGGTAAATGCTTGCCTAGGTTACTTGAAAAAGACAATTGGCAAAGAAAGCAAAGATCACCGATATATTGGATAAAGATAGTCGGAGAATATTTATTTAGGTAAAATATATGGTTAAATTTATATTCCTTCCAAAAATAAGGCCATTTGTGGAACTCATCGATATTGCTCAATCTCTTGAATCAGTAAAATTCCTAAAGAAGGTTTGAGTAAAGCATAGTTAATAACAACATGGGGCTGAATGTTCTCAGCCCCACAAAGTAGACCACGGCAAGTCAGTTGGAGAAAGCTGATGAGATTGGTAGGCCAGATTTCCGGATATCTAGGAAATTTTTCCACCCAAGATTTTAATAGTGAGATGAAGATCTCACAAGTGAGTGGTGAATGCCTGTTTGGTGCATCAACATTTCACTATTACCCATACTCACCTCACTTGTATGCAATTTGCTATTCCTACATGTGGCAGAGAAAAACTAATTGGCAACGTCTCCTAACAAAAATCAGTGGGTGATAGCCTGGAAATGGATTTTTCAGAAGGAAGATGAAACAATGAAGGAACGCATTTTAGTTCAACTGTGAAAATGTGTTACAAATATAAAAACTAATTAAAGCCTAATTGGAAAAATAAATAAAGTGAAGTATGAAATAGAGGAATGGGGAATCAGTGAAATCAATGTCAAAATAAAAGTTCAGAAAGTCCTTAGTCCTTAGAGCCAAAAATAAACCATGCATAAAAGTCTGCATTCTGTGCTAAAAATCACAAAACACCAGGTTATAGTCCAACAGGTTTAATTGGAAGCACCAGCTTTCGGAGCGACGCTCCTTCATCAGGTGGTTGTGTCACACAACTTACCTGATGAAGGAGCAGCGCTCCGAAAGCTAATGCTTCCAATTAAACCTGTTGGACTATAACCTGGTGATGTGTGATTTTTAACTTTGTACACCCCAGTCCAACACCAGCATCTCCAAATCATGCATTCTTTGCCTTTTTGGAACAAAAATATCATTCAAGGGCAATTAGAACAATTTGACCAAATGGCAAGATTGTGTTCATTGTATCAATATTTGAAAATATCATAAAGTATACAATGAGGTTAAATCAAGTGTATAGATATGGCAGCTCACTTCATTATTTCTGCTGCTGCTCATGAAGGTTTCTGTCAGCATCTTCTTTAAGTGTCGGAAACTATAGTGTCAGCTTGGTAAGGTAGAGGAAAACCCACTTTCTGGTCTAACTAAAAGAGTCTCTTATAGTCAATACAATATATAGATCTCTTTTTGTTTGGATGGCTAGTGTAGATCAGACTGTGCCAACAGCACAGGGTCCAATCTCCATTCCAGCTGGAATGGATACAGTACCTGCCTCATCAATCTACCTGTGATCAAGGTCACAGTGTTACAAGAACTGCCTTCAGAAACAGAATTCAAGAAGAATAAAGCTTTCACTATTCTTCTACACATAAAAGTGGAAATTAATCTTGTAATAAGGTAATTAAAAATAGGAAGTGATATTGACCCTTTACAGGTTCATTTCTACTTAGAGTAATGTTCATTGCCCTGGCCAACATATTAAAGGAAGGACATCAGGTGTTGGAAGAAGAATCCTTCCTCACTGCAACCTGACATCAGACATCTAAGCTGCTGGGACAGACCACAGTTGCTTATCCAAGAGATTATGAATAGATCAAATCATGGTATTCAAAGTGTCATGCTAACTGACAAGTTAATTCCACAGAAATTAGTTGCCATAGTCCCAAAAATGACAACAATGGAAAACTGAATAGAAAGGAGAAATGACTAGACAGATCAATACTGTTATTTCACATAGAGCCATGAAAAATTGGAACGGACTTTCCATGGAGTCAATCTGTGCTCTTTGCAATAATTTTATCAAAGCATTGTTCAGGCACAAAATGCATTTTCTGATATTCAATATACTGGTTATAATTCTATGTTTTATTTTTCAAACCATTTACGATTGCAGGAACCAAAAGATGCCCGCTAGCATCTTCACAATGAGGGACCATTGTGCAATAAGTTAATTATTAAGAAAAAGCTGTGACAATAATGAAACATTTCTTTGTTAAACATAGAATATGATTGCTTTCTTTAATCATGTCACAGTGCACAAAAGGTTAAAAGCCAACTTCACTGATAGAAATTGTTGACATTTCTTATTCGAAATGAGTCCACATTCTTTTAAAGCCCTTTCAGTTGTGAGTAAAGACATCTATTTAAATTTGGATGGTATTGGTTATTTACTGGAAGGTATTTTAGCCTAAGACAAACTGGGAGGTGGCAGTGATGATACCAGGTGGAGTTGAACTTTGATAGTACCTTGGCTTAGCAACCCATTGATAAAAGAACAGCAGGTACTTTGACACAAGAATATCATGGGCATCTTCAATTAATTTTTACATATTGCAGTTATCGTGTGCTTGATGTCAATATTACTTGCTTTCTGCATCATGATTTTTAACATGAACAGGCTTTATAGCACCAGTTTCACATGGAGGGGCAGAGGGTTTCCTGCTCATTGATGCTAATTTCAGATAAACCACACTGGAAACAAATTTAAAAAAATATTTTTCCACAGTTTCTTTCTAAGGTTTACACAAACGTGGTGGACGAAGGAAAGAAATCACACAATTATTGATTCCCCCTATAATAGCAAGTTCCTATGTCTGCACCAAACATTGCATCTTCCTGTCCCACTACTCAAACTAAAATTATGCTGAATACAGAGGTTTCTGGACCCATCATTCCAATTATTATTATTATTTCATTACAATTCACCCACTTTTCTTAATTCATTCTGGATTGCTGTAGTACTGCTCCAACTGCTTTTTGGATTTAGATTAGATTAGATTAGATTAGATTACATTACAGTGTGGAAACAGGCCCTTCGGCCCAACAAGTCCACACCGACCCGCCGAAGCGAAACCCACCCATACATTACCCCTTACCTAACACTACGGGCAATTTAGCATGGCCAATTCACCTGACCTGCACATCTTTGGACTGTGGGAGGAAACCGGAGCACCCGGAGGAAACCCACGCAGACACGGGGAGAACGTGCAAACTCCACACAGTTAGTCGCCTGAGGCGGGAATTGAACCCGGGTCTCCGACGCTGTGAAGCAGCAGTGCTAACCACTGTGCCACCGTGCCGCCGTGCCGTTCCTTGATTCCTTGTCCTACCCCAATATTCCATCCCCTTTTGGTCCATCTTTTCTTCCACTTCCTGCTCGTTGTTTCTTGTCAGCTGCATTTAGGGACTTCAGGTCTGTCTTTGTCAGCTGCACCCTCTCTTCAAACCCCATTTCAATTTCCTCTCTATTTCACTCTCACTTCCTGACTTCATTCCCATTGCTCTGACTTTGCACTCCCTGCTTTCAAGATTCGTCACAAGGCATGCAACACAAAAAGAATGGAAAGCTATGAAGGAAAATTTTTAAAAATGGGTAAATAGTGGACAGAAAGCAGTCTAAATGCATTTTGTCTATTTGCGTTTGAAACTATGTAAATGAGCAGAAACATATAGGTGGACTTTTCTGCATATTCACACAATTTACTACTGAATCATCTCAGCTCACTTCTAAAAACCTGGAAAGAATAGTCCAGATTTCTATCAATAAATATTGTTTGTTTTACTATTTCACTCTACAGCTCATCAAGTTAAAATCACATTTCATGTGGATTCTATGAAATCAGAGATATTAGATGTAGTTTGTTATAAAAACTGGGCTGAGATTCGTATTTGGCCACAAATTTTCTTCGTGCTGTTCTCACTTTGGAACTTTGCCAGAAGTTCATCAAAAACCCCTTTACTTCTGCAGATGGAGTTTTGGCCTCAATTCCAGTGAAGCATGCTTGCAGAACAATTGTAGTTCCAAAGACATTCCTGACTATTGAGCTGCCATATCTTGGGCCTAAATGTGTTCATGTAGCCATATCTCTGCAAGTGTAAAATTCTACGTTCAAATACTAAACTGTTTATTCACTGGTTTAGTAAGTGAAAGTTATTTCAGCAAAACATTTGGACTGTTAGGAATTGAGAATCCAATAATGTAAAAGCAATTATTCACATCCACTATGTTCCAAGAGATAGGCTGTCATAAAATGTTTCTTTATCCAATTCAACTTTTTCCCTTGATCCCCTGAATGTGATAACACTTCAGTGTACATTTACAGAAGAGGTTTCACCGACTGGCCACTCTTCTGACTGTAACTGTGCCAATTGTCCACAAAGCTATTTAACCATGGCGAGGCTACATTTATAATAAATTTAATTGCTCTAGTCGAAGAAAGGTAATCTGAAAAATTAATACTGGTTACTCTTCACACATGCACCTGACCTGCTGAGTATTTCCAATGTTTGTTTTTAATTTCATAACAATTGAACTTGATTGACACCTTATGAAGCTTTCACAAGTAGATACTTGGTCACCGGTTTCGTCAGAGGTAAGCGGGGGAGGTTTTTACTTCTTTGAACCACCAGGACTTAGGGACAACAGTAATGTATAAGGGATCCCTGAAACGGTGTTCACACTGCATATTCCAGGGCATCTGCATGGTTTCACTGAGATGCCCCCCGAGTGGACAGTAAACTGGTTGACAGTCTCAGTATTCAGTCAGGGAGAGAGAGCAAACTGGAGCTGAGTGTGAAAGAGCACAAGTCTGTGTGTATGTGTGTGTGTGTTTTTGTGTGTGTGCACACGCGAGCCCACATGTTATCATGAGCTCCAGATTGTTGGAAGGAGGGAGGAAGTGGTTCAATCTTGCATCTAGGTGTCAGAGAATTAGGAATGTAGTTTGGGGCTTCATGAGCAGATTGGAAAACTCTGCAACATGGAGGCCAGACACCTTGTGCAGGAAGGACAAAGAGGCAGATTTAGAGGCTTGGGAGGTAAGAGAGGATGTTTGAAATCTGTGAAAGGGAGGTCAGCAGGTTGTTGTACAAGATTGAGGAGAGATTTGAAGAGTTTTGAGGAGAATTCAATCATAGGCTTTTGAATCAGAAAGGCATCCAGAATTGAGTAGGTAATTGGGAGATAATCTGTTCTATATCTAGCAAATGTTGCTTTAGTTTAGCTGACAAGATTTCATTGAATCCCTATAGTGAAGGGTCAGGCCATTTGACCCATTGAGTCTGCACAGACTTTCCATAGAGTAGTCTACCTAGAAACCCACACCAATCTATCCCCATAACCACACATTATCATGGCTAATCCTAGACTATACATCTCTGGACCCTATGGGGCAATTTAGCATGGCCAATTCACCTAACCTGCACATCTTTGGACTGTGGGTGGATACCGGAGCACCTGGAGGAAACCTAGGCGGTCACAGGTGGAATGCTCAAACTTCACACAGATAGTTGTCCAAGGTTGGATTCGAACCTAGGTTCCTGGTGCTGAGGCAGCAGTGCTAACTACTGTGCCTACATTCAACATAATAGATGATTTTGGTTCTCTAAATCCAACAGAGGCCAATTGTACAATTACAACTTAAGTAGCTAACCCAACTGACACTGAAATTAAACCAAGAATCTTCCTGCTCTCTGTAAATACCAGGTGCAGGATTT
Source organism: Chiloscyllium plagiosum (assembly GCF_037043375.1). NCBI lineage: Eukaryota > Metazoa > Chordata > Chondrichthyes > Orectolobiformes > Hemiscylliidae > Chiloscyllium > Chiloscyllium plagiosum. The sequence goes on along the minus strand of NW_028270143.1, from coordinate 28,732,480 downwards.
TTCAGATGGCAGGTTATCCTACATTACCACCTTTACAAAAAGGAGAATGTATCCTGGCAGGCAGATGAAAATAGGACTTGGTTCCACCTCGGAGAGCAACAAGCCAACAGGCCAACTGAACTTGTCAGTGGTTCTGTAGTCTCAGCACAACCAGTAGCAGAACTGGCCAAGACTGAGATAACAAACAGTCTTCAGCTTTTAAAGTCCCAGCGTCCACATGAGGTAAAGATAGGAAGATCTTTTGGCTTGAAAACTGAAGCACATCTGAAAATGGCTAGGACATGATGAAGCTACCACTCTCTACACCTCACACCATGGGACTCCAGCAAGATGATTTGTCAGGCCACCTGCTAGCCTTAAAATTGAGCTCTCCACAGGAAGCAGCCCTTATGGTCAATTAAAAATCTCACTGGGCTGAAGGTAGGTGAGCTGTCCTAGGCCTTGTTCACCCCACATAAAATTGCATACACATCAGAAGTAGGCATGGGGAGCAACAGAAAACTACCAAAGAATTTTATATGCTGTCCCAACCCATAAAGCTGTTGTCAAGGATTTGTAATATTCTGCCCCAAGATATAAGTTTATCAGTCTTTTTCCATCTGCAGATCTCAGTCTATCTGGAAGTGTTGAAAATACTTTTTTTTCCAAAGTGGATAAAAGGCAATATGGACAATTCTGAGTATAAAACAGTCTTTCTGGTTCAGGAGCCAATTTTGGAACTCATCTGATCTTCTCTTTTAATGTACCTTTATAGGACAGACCAAGCTGACTAAAGACAGAATAAAATGATCATTTTGTCAAGCACTTTGAGTTTAACTGCATCTTAACTTCTATGGCTCTCATAATTTTGACTACCTTTTCCATTCCCAGTCAATGCAGTTAAATGTGGAGCAGGGGAGCCATCTGACATCCCATCTGTCCTTAGTCCTATTAATAAGGGTCTCACGTTTCAGTCACCAATTGATACAATGCCTGCAGTGGGAGCAGGTCCACTGTTGTCAAGAAGCTTTAGCTGTAAAAGATGGTATCTGGCCAAAGAAGGACAATCCTCTGAGATACTGGAGGTATCCCTCACTCCAAAATCATCTTCCTGCTTTAAACATCCACACCCAGCTTTTCAAACCTGAATGCCACCTGCCCCCACTAACTTCTCAAAAACACCTAACCCAATGGAACTGCTGATACAATAGAGTTACTGGTCATTCAATTGGCTGGTAGTGCTCCAAGATATGCTTATTGGCCAGACAGAATTAAATAGCTGCAGAACAATCATCGGCAGGCTCACCCTTATTTTTAAGCATTGGGTTCAGAGTTTCATGCTGAAGCCAAGCATGATTAATTTATGTTTTTCTATTGAATATCTATTCCATACCTCTTTCATTGGGCAGCAGTCATAACTACCAGATTCAAGTTTGCAACACGTTGATTCGTCTGGGCAAGGTCTTCCATCTGGACATTGCACTTCAGTTGAGGCCAAGTTTGCCAGCAACAAAATTAAGATTGATGACCACATCTAAAAGAAAAGACCATAAAGTAGTGAAGCAAAGTCAGGAAATTGGTTTTAGAGTTGCACTGTTAATGGAATTTAGATGTTTCTATCACAAATTAAAAATGAATTAAACATACAATACATGTATTTCAGATCACATTGGGATTTGGTCATTTGAGCAACCTTCCCTTGAGAACAGTTTCAATAAAAAGATAGACTTGCTACAAATAGCTATGGAAGAATGTTTTCTCTGTTAAACTGTTTACTCTCTAATCTTGGAATATGTCAAACAGCGTCAGAGGAAGTTGACCATTAAGCAGCATTATACAAAGACTCTTCTGGGATCGGTTAGTTCATTTGGCTGGACTGCTGGCTTGGGAAGCTGACTGGTGTTAGCAACATGTTTTAATTCCTACATCAGCTGATGTTACCAGGCAGATCCTACCTTGGCCCTCGTCTGAGGTATGGTAACCCTCAGATTACACTCACCACCAGTAGACATAAGATATAGAAGCTGAATTGGCCAATCAGCCCATTGAGTCAGGTCTGCCATTTGATTATGATTGATGTTTCTCAAATACATTGTTATCTTCTCCTCGTAACCCTTGAGCCCTTACTAATCAAGAACCTATCTATTTCAATCTTAAATACACTCAACGATTTTGCCTCCACAGCCCTCTGGAGCAGTGAGTTCCACAGAGTCACCACCCTCCAGCTGAACAAATGCCTCATCTTAGTTCTAAAGTCTCATCCCTTCATTTTGCGGCTGAGCGCTTGAATCCTAGTTTCACTTACTAGTGGAAACATCTTCTCCATGTTCACTCTAAGTAGACCTGTCAGTATTCTGTAAGTTTCAATGAGATATTCCCTTCATAATTCTAAATGCCATCACGTACAGACCCAGAGTCTTCACCCTTCCTCATATGACAAGCCCTTCATTCCCAGGTTCATTCTTGTAACCTTGTCTGGATTCTTTTTAATTCCAGCACATCTCTCCTTGGCCCAAAACTGCTTAGAGTATTCCAAATGCAGTCTGACCAGAGCCTTATATAGCCTCAGCAGTACATCTTTGTTCTTGTCACTAGCCCTTTTTAAATTAATCTTAACATTGTATTTGCCTTCCTCAGTACCAATTGAATGCACATGTTAACCTATTAATGCACTGTTAATGGAATTTAGATGTTTCTATCACAAATTAAATATGAATTAAACATACAATACATATATTTCAGATTACATTGGTATTTGGTCATTTGAGCAACCTTCCCTTGAGAACAGTTTCAATAAAAAGCTACAAATAGCTATGGAAGAATGTTTTCTCTGTTAAACTGTTTACTCTCTAATCTTGGAATATGTCAAACAGCGTCAGAGGAAGCTGACCATTAAGCAGCATTATACAAAGACTGTACTGGGATCAGTTAGTTCATTTGGCTGGACTGCTGGCTTGGGAAGCTGAATCATGAACTAGGACTCCCAAGTCCCTTTGTGCTTCAGATTTCTGAGGCCTTTCATCATTTTGAAAATAATCTAAACCTCGATTCTTCCTACCAAAGTATATAACTTCACATCTCGCCACATTGTATTACATATGCCATTTTTTTGCCCACTCTTTTAGCCTGTCCCAGTCCTTCTGCAGCCTCGCTACTTCTTCAGCACTACCTGCCCCTCTACCTATCTTTGTGACATCTGCAAACTTAGAAACAATTCCCTCAGTTCCTTTATGCAGATTGTCAATGTATAACATGAATAGTTGTGGTACCAACACTGACCCCTGAGGAACTCCACTGGTCACCGGCTGCTATCCTGTAAAACACTCATTTCCATTCTCTGTCTTCTGCCAGTCAGCCAATTCTCTATCCATACCAGTACCTAACATTATTGGTTCTTGTCCAATTTAGCAGAATCCTGTATGGCCTTCTGGAAATCCAAATAGATCACATCTAGTAGCTCTCCCTTTCCTAACTTGTTCATTACCTCCTCAAAGAATTGTAACAGATTTGTCAGGCACTTGACAAAATTATGCTGACAGAGCTCTATTTTATTAAGCATTTCCAAGTGCTCTGCAATCTCAAGCTTAATAACAGACTCTAAAATCTTACCAACGACCACGGTCAGGCTAATCAGCCTACAGTTTCCTGTCTTCTGCCTCATTCTCTTCTTAAACAAGGGTGTTACATTAACTATTTTCCAGTCTTCTGGGAAATGACTCCAGTGATTCCTGAAAGATCATCACCAATGTCTTTACAATCTTCTCAGCTATCTTCTTTAGAACTCTGGGGTATAGTCTATCTGATCCAGGTGATTTATCCATCTTCAGACCTTCCAGTTTCCCAGCATCTTCTCCTTAGTGATGGCCACTACATTCACCTCTGCAACCGGATTTACAAAGTTCTGGCATGCTCTGGTGTCTTCCATTATGAAAATTAATGCAAAGTACCTATTCAGTTCCTCTGCCATTTCTCCATTTCCCATTACTACTTCTCCAGCATCATTGACTAGTGGTGTATATGTCCACTCTTTATCTTTTACAATTCTGCAAAAACTCCTCTTGCAATCTTCTTTATACTACTAGCTAGTGTGAAATTGTGTTCAAATAATGACTGGAATTGGTGAGTGACAAAAATAGTCTCTTTCCTTTATTGGTCAAAGTATTGAGTACAGGAGTTGGGAGGTCATGTTGCTGCTGTACAGGATGTTGCGTGCAATTCTGGTCTCCTTCCTATTGGAAAGACGTTGTGAAACTTGAAAGGGTTCAGAAAAGATTTACAAGGATGTTGCCAGGATTGGAGGATTTGAGCTTTAGGCTGGGGCTGTTTTCAATTGGAGTGTCGGAGGCTGAGGGGTGACCTTATAGAGGTTTACAAAATTATGAAGGGTATGGATAGGGTAAATAGGCAAAGTCTTTTCCCTGGGGTCGAGGGAGTCCAGAACTAGAGGGCATAGGTTTAGGGTGAGAGGGGAAAGATATAAAAGAGGCCTAAGGGGCAACTTTTTCACGTAGAGGGTGGTACGTGTTTGGAATGAGCTGCCAGAGGAAGTGGTGGAGGCTGGTTCAATTGCAACATTTAAGAGGTATCTGGATGGGTATATGAATAGGAAGGGTTTGGAGGGGTGCTGGCAAGTGGGACCAGATTGGGTTGGAATATCTGGTCTGTATGGACGGGTTGGACCGAAGGGTGTGTTTCCATGCTGTACATCTCTAATGACAGCACAAGTTTGAGGTGACAATAGAATCCTGAAATGCAGTTCTTACAAGAGCCCCTTTTTACACAGTTCTTACATATATTAAAATTCTATTAGTATGGTGTTTTTTTTAAATCTATAGTATACAAAGTCTTAAAGGGCTTCTGTTCTGGGAGACAGGAGATGAGTTAAAACATGCTAAGTGCTGGCTGCTACCTCTGATGGGATTAAGCATGTCTGTTCAGTCTGCTTAAGATGTGTTAATCCTTTTTTCGTAAATGTTAGTAAAAGTACTAGTCCTATATGTTCTAACTAAGTTAGAAATTGTACCTATATGTAATAAAAGAATAAAGGATAGTAAACTGATTACTGCAGCTGGGTTGTGAGATTTATTTACTATTTGCCAGTATGAGTTTCATTCATTCATGCAATTTCACGGAAGCGCTGTTTTGTCAGTTACTTTCTTAAAGAGTTAATGGCCTAGTTAAAAGGTATTTAATAGGTACTTACTAATTGGGGAATCTATTCAGGTCCAGAAGATGGTTGGTAAGGGCTGATCATGTTTCGTGGATTTGGAGATGCCAGTGTTGGACTGGGGTGGACAAAGTTAAAAATCACACAATACCAGGTTATAATCCAACAGGTTTAATTGGAAGCACTAGCTTTCGGAGCACTGTTCCTTCATCAGGTGGTTGTGGAGTACACAATGTTAAGACACAGAATTTATACCAAATGACCTGTGATAACCTACAAAACAGTACCTCACACAAGCTTACCCTCACATTTCATCTTAACCTGCCTGTTGCTTTTTAAAGTTTTCCTCTGTAGGTTTTTAAAATGCATCCCAATCCTGCAGCTTCTTACTACTCTTCACTACACTGTATGCTTTTCCTTTTGTCTTTTGTCTTTATGCTATTCTTAAGTTGCCTTGTCAGCCATAGTTGCCTCGTCCTCTGCATGGTATGTTTCTTCTTCAGTGGGATGAATTTCTGCTGTGCCTCCCAATTTCCACAGAATCTCTTGTCATTGCTGCTCCATCATCTTCCCTGCTAGGCTTTCTTTCCAATCAACTCTGGCCAGCTCCTCCCTCATGTCCCTGTAGTTACCTTTACTCAATTGTAATACTGTTCAGACTAGAGTGGTGCTGGAAAAGCACAGCAGCCCAGGCAGCATCTGAGGAGCAGCAAAATCGACGCTTCGGGCAAAAGCCCTTCATCAGGAATACAATCCTGATGCGTCGATTTTGCTGCTCCTCGGATGCTGCCTGGGCTGCTGTGCTTTCCCAGCACCACTCTAGTCTGGACTCTGGTTTCCAGCATCTGCAGTCCTTGTTTTTACCGCCTCAATTGTAATACTGTTACATCTGATTCCCGCTTCTCCCTCTCAAACTGCAGAGTGAATATTATGGTCACCACTACCCAGGGGTTCCTTCACTTTAAGCTTCCTAATCAAGTCTGCCCTTTAGTCCTCCAGGATTATAGTGACTTTACCTGTACAAAGACTGGTTTATACACGTGGATAGACTTGGGATGTATGGTCTCTGCTATTAATAGGTATTTTTGCAACGTTAAAATTCACACAAAACCAGGTTATAGTCCAACAGATCTATTTGGAAGTACTACCTTTTGGAGCACTGCTCCTTCAGTTAACCAGTTTCCTCATTCCGCTCCCCCCCCACCCAACCTTACCCCATTTCCAACCTTCCAGCTCAGCACCATCCTCATGATCTGTCCATCTTGCCTCCCACGTATCCGCCCCACCCTCCCCTCCGACCTAACACCAATACCCCTACCTCCATCCACCTACTGCCCTCTCAGCTACCATTCCCCTAGCCCCACCCCCTTCCCATTTATCTCTTCACCCCCCGAAGCTCCCAGCCTCATTCTTGATGAAGAGCTTTTGACCGAAATGTCGACTTCCTGCTCCTCGGATGCTGCCTGACCTGGTGTGTTTTTCCAGCACCACACTCTCGACTTCAGTTAACTTTGTCCACCCAAGTCCAACACCGGCACCTCCACAATTCTCCAAAACATCACAGTCACCATGTAATTTGATTGGGATTCTTTTCCTAAAGTTCAAGAAATGACAAAATCTCCAGTGGAAATGCAAATTCTTTGTTCTTGAATTTTGTAATACACAGAAAAGAAGCTAACCACTGCTCATGTCTGCAAGCAAGCCTGCATATTCCTGTTGCCTATTACAACTTTTTTCAACCATCAGCATATCTTAATATAGCATAACAAATGTAACGGTCTACACTGAAATGGAGCCAATTAGGATGAGTCACAGCTTGGGTGAGGATTAGCCAAACTTACCACGTGCACCATTCCTGCTTTGACTGCAGTTAAGGATTCAAACTGCACAAAGCTTACTTAAATGCAGGTCGCTGATGTCTTCTGTTTATGCAAGAACTAGGGAGTGCAGATTTTGCTGTGTTAAATGAAAATTTCATGGCAACTACTTTGAAGGCTTCAAGCTTTCCTAATGCAGTCGGCAGCCAACTGGTAAATCAGCTAGCACGCAAGCTGAAACCACACTCAAGAGTAGCTTTACCAGAAAACTGATTCAGATGCAAGATTCTCAAATGCATGTTATAAAGAGATCTCTCAGTCAGACTCCTTTAGGCATCATCCGCCGTCATTTTCGCTACCTCCAAATGGACCCCATCACCAAGGATATATTTCCCTCCCCTCCCCTATCAGCATTCCGTAAAGACCACTCCCTCCGTGACTCCCTCGTCAGATCCACACCCCCCACCAACCCAACCTCCACTCCCGGCACCTTCCCCTGCAACCGCAGGAGGTGCAAGACTTGCGCCCACACCTCCCCCCTCACCTCCCTCCAAGGCCCCAAAGGAAACTTCCATATCCGCCACAGATTCACCTGCACCTCCACACATATCATCTATTGCATCCTCTGCACCCGATGTGGCCTCCTCTATATTGGGGAGACAGGCCGGCTACTTGCGGACCGTTTCAGAGAACACCTCTGGGACACCCGGACCAACCAACCCAACCACCCTGTAGCTCAACATTTCAATTCCCCCTCCCACTCCACCAAGGATATGCAGGTCTTTGGACTCCTCCATCGTCAGACCACAACAAAACGACGGTTGGAGGAAGAACGCCTCATCTTCCGGCTAGGAACCCTCCAACCACAAGGGATGAACTCGGATTTCACCAGTTTCCTCATTTCCCCTCCCCCCACCCTGTCTCAGTCAAATCCATCAAATTCAGCACCGCCTTCCTAACCTGAGATCTTCTTCCCGACCTCTCCGCCCCCACCCCAGTCTGACCTATCACCCTCACCTTGACCTCTTTCCACCTATCACATTTCCGACGCCCCTCTCCCAAGTCCCTCCTCCCTACCTTTTATCTTAGCCTGCTGGACAAACTTTCCCCACTCCTGAAGAAGGGCTTATGCCCGAAACGTCGATTCTCCTGTTCCCTGGATGCTGCCTGACCTGCTGCGCTTTTCCAGCAACACATTTCCAGCTCTGATCTCCAGCATCTGCAGACCTCACTTTCTCCTTTAGGGAATCAACTATTTTAACTCACAATCAATGTAATGCTTCATTATCTTATTTTTCTGTTTGATCTCTGTATCAACTATCACCATAATGCTGTCACCTTAATTGATAATTGGCAACAGCAATTTAATGAGTGAGAGCTATATTATTTCTAATATTTGCTTTGGCACTGAATTCTTTTAGCTAATTTGAGAGGAAGAGAGGGGTCAGAGGTGGCACATAAGGTAGCCTGCATTTTAGGAGTTTAAGACATCTGTTTCCTATTCCTGCCTACCATGCAGGTTAGCTAAGGAGGTCTACTTCAATATATTTGGAAAGATTAGCAGACGGTGGCTATGAATTTCTTAAACAATCACTGGAGGTATGGCAGTTGATCAGGTGAATCTGACCAGAAATTCAATATAATAATTTGCAAATGTAGCTTTGCAATCTCCTGGAACAAGTCATGAAGATATTTTGAGGTCAATAACAGTGGCTGCTATCTTGAAACATTAAAAATTGAGTCATTTCCAAACAACAAAGATGATTTCAGTCTCATAGCCAGCATGTCATAGCTGATGGAGGCAGCTGATACTCGCTTGGGTCCTTAACCTACTGCAGTCTGTAAATTTTTTAATAGAATTAGCAGTGAGAGATCAGAATGCATCTGGAAGGACAGAAATGTGGCAGTCTTTTACCAAACATCAGGGCATTAAACAGAATTTCCACAGACAAATGATTCAGATCATTAATGCCTGTTTGATAGTTCGAAATCTGGACCTTTTCTTTAAATAACATCAATGATCTCTATTTAAAATAGTTTAAGTTAGTTGCCTTTGCTTTAAAAATTGTTTGCATTTATACTCCAGTGTACGACAAACCTGGCAACATGGTGCTCAGTCTGCATTGTCAGCCTTGACAAAAACACACGACCCCTCTCTCCCTCATAGCCCTACGCACGGATGAAAAAAAACACCATTTCAACTGGGACAACACATCTCTCCTGGGACAGGCTAAGCAAAGACATGCCAGAGAATCCCTAGAGGCCTGGCACTCCAACCACAACGCCATAAACAAACACATAGATCTAGATACCATCTATCAACCCCTCAGAAAACGAACAGGAAATGACATCACCACAAACCCCAAGAACCCCATCCACGACAAACATATAAATAGAAAGCAGGAGACAACAGCTTCGCTTCACTTGGAGGTCGCCACTGATGATGTTACCTAGCCAGGTAATGAAACGTCTGGATATCAAACCTACAACTCAGCGAGCAAACCTACACCCTCAACCTCAACCTGAGTTACAAACCTTCACAAACCTTGCAAAAATTTCTTTGTCCTTTAGGATGCAGCTGTTTCCTATAAACGAATTAATATTTCACTTGAAATGAGAAAGTAATGATTTTCATCTTTTGATCAAATTATATTAATGGATTTAGTGAATGAAACACTTTTGGAAGACAGTCACTATGTTAATGTAGGAAACACAGAGGCCAATTTATATGCAGCAAAGTCATATAAAAAACAATATGACAGTAACCAGCTCGTCTGTGTTTAGTGGTGTTGGTTAAAGGATAGTGGGAAACTTGGAGCTGGAGATCTAATGCTCTTCCTCACAAATCATGCCATGACATCTTTCACTTCCACAGACAGGGTGGATGCAAGTTACTAACATCACATCTGAAATCTGGTGACTACTTGCCAAAGCCTCCTTTCATCAAATACTGACCTATTATTTGTGTCTGCTACTGTGAAGACTGACACAAGATTTCTATTCAATGCTTTGGCCATTTCCACACTTCCCATTATTAAAAGAGAAGTGAAGTTAAAATAACAAAAATCCTGTTTCCTTCCTGCCAGACCCTCGAAGTGCAACACTAAGTCTAAATTACAGGCTGAAATCTCTGCAGGATATTTCACTTTACAACATACTGGTGCAGAGTTGTGAAATCAACTCCTGAGTGAAGATTGAAATTGGACATAATAAAGCCAGAGAAATGCTTTATAAATGTTTACCTGATAATATTAAGGAGAAAATGAGATTAGATTAGATTAGATTAGATTAGATTAGATTACTTACAGTGTGGAAACAGGCCCTTCGGCCCAACAAGTCCACACCGCCCCGCCGAAGCGCAACCCACCCATACCCCTACATTTACCCCTTACCTAACACTACAGGAAAATTTAGCATGGCCAATTCACCTAACCTGCACATCTTTGGACTGTGGGAGGAAACCGGAGCACCCGGAGGAAACCCACACAGACACGGGGAGAACGTGAAAACTCCACACAGTCAGTCGCCTGAGGCGGGAAATGAACCCGGGTCTCCGGCGCTGTGAGGCAGCAGTGCTAACCACTGTGCCACCGTGCCGCCCACTGCCACCGTGCCGCCCACGGACTCCAGATGCTGGAGATCAGAGCTGAAAATGTGTTGCTGGAAAAGCGCAGCAGGTCAGGCAGCATCCAAGGAGCAGTTGAATCGACGTTTCGGGCATGAGATTCCTGAAGAAGGGCTTATGCCCGAAATGTCGATTCTCCTGCTCCTTGGATGCTGATAATACTAATAACAGCAATTCCAAGTCTGAAAAATGCTAAATTGTTGACTTATGTATGAAAGTTTAATTGTTCTTAAAAAGTACAAAAATTACTATCTGCATTTCAAGGCTCTTCTTGGTGCCCATTTAAAATAATTGCCAGAATTATTTTTCTTTAAATCTGACTACATACATGAGTTAATGAGGATCAAATAATGTAACATTTAAATAAGTTAAGATAACTTCACCCTTATTACTGCTTACACTTAAGGTGAACTGATCCTCAGCATGCAATTCATGTTTCAGTCAAGGTGAAATTTAAAGAAGCATTTAATACTTACTATGTCAATCATTCTCTGCAGAAGCACCGTAGTAACTGCTGTTCTAGGCGTGCTCCCTTAGTGGGTTATGGTAAAATGCCCGTGATTGATTTATAAGGTGAGATTGTCAGCCAATAGGATTTAAAGTGAAGTCATATCAAGAGGAAGTATAACATAGTGAAACTGCTTGTGTGAAAGTTTCAAAGAAATTGTTTGATAAAGTGATGTGTATAATCAAAATGTTCTTTTGTACAGGCGTGAAAGCTAGTTCAGTAATTGTTTAATGCAAATAGGTTTGCTAAAAGGGAGAGGACCCATAAATAAAACAAAACAAACAACTGCAGATGAAAACAAAAGCAGGAACTCAGCAAATCTGGCAGCATCCTTAGAAAGAAAAACAGATAATGTTTTGAATTCAGTCACCCCATGTTCGAAGCAACTGGGAAAACAAGGTATTTATGCTGATGACAGGGTGGGGGTGAGAAAAATAGATCGAGAGTGTCCACATAGAGAGGGAGATAAAAAAGGGAAATGGACAAAGAGATTGCTATTGGTAAATTGGAGAAGAAACTGCTGAACAGGTGATAACGGTAACTGTGAATAGTTAGAAATGTGTTGGGAGTGATATATACAGAACAGAACCTTAGGGTGTGAGAGTAGGGACTCAACATTCAGTTTAACAATTTCAAGAGTGTGAACACCTCCCTCCATGTTCATTACTCACTCCCACACCCCATCTAGCATAGCTAATCCACCTAATATGCACATCTTTGGACCGCAGGAGGGAATTTACACATGCACAGGGAGAATGTCTGTGTGGAATTTGCACAGTTGCTTGAGGCTGGAATTGAACCCAGGTCCTTGGTGCTGTGAGACAGCAGAGCTAATCACTCAGCCACCATGCTGCCTCATCAGCATAAATACTGCCACTTAGCAGTTGCCTCCAGGTAAAAACAATGACTGCAGATGCTATGCCTGTCTCTTTGTTGGCTACGTAGAGCAGTTGATCTTCCGTAATTACACCGGCACCACTCCCCACCTCTTCCTCCGCTACATTGATGACTGCATTGGCGCCACCTCGTGCTCCCGCGAGGAGGTTGAGCAATTCATCAACTTCACCAACACATTCCACCCTGACCTTAAATTTACCTGGACCATCTCTGACACCTCCCTCCCCTTCCTGGACCTCTCCATCTCCATCAGTGACGACCGATTTGACACTGACATCTTCTACAAACCCACCGACTCCCACAGCTACCTGGATTACACCTCTTCCCACCCTACCTCTTGCAAAAATGCCATCCCGTATTCCCAATTCCTCCGCCTCCGCCGTATCTGCTCCCAGGAGGAGCGGTTCCACCATAGCACACACCAGATGGCCTCCTTCTTTAGAGACCGCAATTTCCCTTCCCACGTGGTTAAAGATGCCCTCCAACGCATCTCATCCACATCCCGCACCTCCGCCCTCAGACCCAACCCCTCCAACCGCAACAAGGACAGAACGCCCCTGGTGCTCACCTTCCACCCTACCAACCTTCGCGTAAACCAAATCATCCGCCGACATTTCCGCCACCTCCAAACAGACCCCACCACCAGGGATATATTTCCCTCCCCACCCCTCTCCGCCTTCCGCAAAGACCGTTCCCTCCGTGACTACCTGGTCAGGTCCACGCCCCCCTATGACCCACCCTCCCATCCTGGCACTTTCCCCTGCCACCGCAGGAACTGTAAAACCTGTGCCCACACCTCCTCCCTCACCTCTATCCAAGGCCCCAAAGGAGCTTTCCACATCCATCAAAGTTTTACCTGCACATCCACTAATATCATCTATTGTATGCGTTGCTCCCGATGCGGTCTCCTCTACATTGGGGAGACTGGGCGCCTCCTAGCAGAGCGCTTTAGGGAACATCTCCGAGACACCTGCACCAATCAACCAAATCGCCCAGTGGCTCAACATTTCAACTCCCCCTCCCACTCTGCCGAGGATATGGAGGTGCTGGGCCTCCTCCAACGCCGCTCCCTCACCACCAGACGCCTGGAGGAAGAACGCCTCATCTTCCGCCTCGGAACACTTCAACCCCAGGGCATCAATGTGGATTTCAACAGTTCCCTCATTTCCCCTTCCCCCACCTCATCCTAGCTTCTAACCTCCAGCAACTCGATCCCCTGACCTGTCCGGACTTGTCCGACCTGCCTAGCTCCTTTTCCACCTATCCACTCCACCCTCTCCTCCCTGACCTATCACCTTCATCTCCTTCCCCACTGACCTATTGTACTCTATGCCACTCTCTCCCCACCCCCACCCTCCTCTAGCTTATCTCTCCACGCTTCAGGCTCTCTGCCTTTATTCCTGATGAAGGGCTTTTGCCCGAAACGTCGATTTTGCCTGTCTTCGGATGCTGCCTGAATTGCTGTGCTCTTCCAGCACCACTGATCCAGAAGTTGCCTCCAGGTCTCAGGGTCACTGGACTTAAAATATTAACTTTGTTTTCTCTCCACAAAGCTATTGCGAAGTTTAGAGAGACATGTGGTACCTCCTTATCAATTTGCTTACTGGTGCAGGTGAGCAACAAGTGAATGGGTTCTTATTTCTGAACAGGTTGAGTGGTAAATATCTCCGTAGCATATTATTTATTAAACATTAAATATTTACACAAGTACAGTGTACAGTAATAATTTACTGAAGGGAGTCCTTCAACTTACAGTATGACCAAACACATTATCACAAAAACAGTATATTGTGGAGGTAAATTAAAATGAGGATGAATCTCCATATGACAGACAACATGGGGATTCCAACTCCTCCTTAAATCATTCAGAATGGTGAGTTCTCTCAGCAACTGTTTCAACTAACATTTACACCCCATGGAGTAGACCATTGAGCTCCTGATGAAGGGCTTTTGCCCAAAACGTCGATTTTTCTTATTCCTCGGATGCTGCCTGACCTGCTGTGCTTTTCCGGCACCACTCTAATCTTGATTCTAATCTCCAGCATCTGCAGTACCCACTTCTGCCTAGAAAATATCTCCACCCATATAATACCAATTTCTGCAATTCAAGGCTGAGACCTGATTGGGGAAACTGTGCTAGCTGCCTTGTCATTATAAACTCTGCTGGGATCCAGAAGGTAACTTTTAACTTTATTTTTCAGATTTCCATGTGAGGCAGGAGCCAAGCTGGGCCTGAAAACAGATTTAAAGTACTACTTTCTTTCTGCTCACTACAACTACTCTCCACCGCTTACTCCTGACATATCAAAAGTCTTGCCAATTCTGTTCAAAATATTCCTGAAGCGGTCTGATTGTCTTTGCCCACACTCTCTTACTGGTCACTAATTATTTTCCCCACAACAAGTTGGAAGGCTAATTTCGACTGAACTATTACTCCCAGCCACGAATTTACTGGAACACCCACAACGTAAAGAGATGGAAAACAAATGGGAAAAGCAAAGCTGGACTTCCGCCCCGCAGACATGACGCGCCATAGGCCACCTGCTGAAGGAGCAGTGCTCCGAAAGTTAGTGCTTCCAATTAAACCTGTTGGACTAAACCTGGTGTTGTGTGATTTTTAACTTTGACATCACACCCACTAGATCAATTGGATTGTGCACTAGCGCCAAACCCCGATGTGGCCACCGCCGGGACTGCAGGCAGGTCCATGAAAGGTGCTGGATTGATGGCAAAAGTGAAGGTGGAGGCTTTGGACTAGGGGATGGGTTTTGAAGTCATGGAGTTAAACAACCAATGATTGTTGGTCCAACTCGTCCATTCCCCTTCCTATTCATGTATCTATCCAGATGCCTTTTAAATGTTGCAATTGTACTTCCTCCCACCATCTCCTCTGGCAGGTTGTTCCACACACACACTACCATTTGTGTGAAAAAGTTGCCCCTGAGGTTCTTTTTAAATTTTTTTCCCTCTCACCTTAAACCTATGCCCTCTAGTTTTGGACTCTCCTACCTTGGGAAAAAGACCTTGTCTTTTCCTCTTATATTTGCCCCTCATGAATTAATAAATCTCTGTAACATCACCCTTCAGCCTCTGATATTCCAGGGAACATAGTTCCAGCCTGTTCAGCTTCTCCCAATAGCCCAAACCCTCCCATCCTGACAACATCCTTGTCAATCTTTTCTGAACCCTTTCAAATTTAATGACATTTTCCTATAGCAGGGAGAGCAAGTGAAACCACAACCACAAAATACAGTGAATCATGAACACAGCCCAGTTCATCACACAAACCAGCCATCCATCCACCGACTCCATCTATACTTCCCACTGCCTTGGGTGAGCAACCAGCAAAATCAAAGATGCCTCCCACCCCGGTTATATTCTCTTCCATTCTCGTCTGTTGGGCAGGAGATAAAATAGTTTGAATACATATATGAACAGATTCAAGAACAGCTTCTGCCCAGCTGTTATCAGACTTTTGAATGGACCCCTCAAATCATGGTCTCTCTCTCTCTCTCTCTGCTCCTTCTCTCCAGCATAACATTGTAATCTGCATTCTTTTCTGCTACCCTGATGCACTTTGTATGAAACAATCAGCCTCTACAGCACACAAAACAGCACTTTTCACTGTAGCTTGGTACAGGACTCTATAACAATAAACTAATCAATCAGAATTGAAGGCAGTATTCTAAAACTGGCCTAACCAATGTCTTGTACAGCCACAATATGACATCCCAACTCTTATATTCAATACACTGCATGCCAAATGCCTTCTTTACCACCTTGTGTACCTACGACTCCACTTTCAAGAAACTAAGCACGTGCACCCCTAGGTCTCTTGGTTTGGCAACATTCCAAGGGCCTTACTGCTAATTGTATAAGTTCTGTCCTGATATGCCTAACCAAAATGCAACACCTCATGTTTATTAAATTAAACTCCATCTGCCACTGTTCGGCCCATTGGCCCATCTGATTGAAGTTCCATTGCACTCTGAGATGACCTTCTTCACTGTCCACTACACAGCCAATTTTGGTGTTATCTGCAAACTTACTAAGCATACTCCCAGATTCACATCTAAATTGTTCATATAAATGACAAAAAGCAGTGGACCAGCACTGATTTAACCATGCAAACCAGTCTACCATGCGGATCCTTGTTGAATACCTTCTGAGTCCATATAGAAAACACCACTGTCACTTCTTCAAAAAAAGCTCAATCAAGTTGGTGAGACATTATCTGCCATGCTGTGCAGTTGATTTTCCCTAACTAGTTCTTGCCTTTTCAAATGCATATAAATCCTATCCCTCAGAATCCCCTCCAATAACTTACCTAGCATTGATGTCAACCTCACTGGTCTATAGTTCCCTGGTTTTTCCTTACTACCTTTCTTAAATAATGGGCACCATGTTAGCCAACCTTCAGTCTTCTGGCACCTCACCTGTGGCTATCGATGATACAACTATCTCAGGAGTAGATCCAACAATCTCTGCCCTACCTTCCTTAAAGATTCTGGATTCACCTGATCAGGTCCCAGAGATTTATCCAGCTTTGTGTGTTTTGGGTCAGACAACAGCTTCTCTTCTGTAATATGGACACTTTTCAAATTATCACGATTTCCCCAAATTCTTACTTTCCATATCTTTCTCCACAGTAAATACTGACTCCAAATACCCATCTCCTGTGGTGCCACACATAGACAGCCCTGTTGATCTTTAAGGAGTCCAATTCTCTCCCTGGTTACTCTTTTGCTGTTAGTGTATTTATAGAATCTCTTTAGATTCTCCTGAACACTATTTGCCAAAGATTTCTCACGTCCCTTTTTGCCCTCCTGATTTCCTTCTTAAATATACTCCTATTGCCCTTATACTCGTCTCAGGTTTCACTCAGTCTTGCCCTTCACAACAACAGGAATATACTGTCTCTGAACTCCTGTTATCTCATTTTTAAAGCCCTTCTACTTTCCAACCATCCCTTTACCTGCGAATAGCCTCTCCCGATCAACTTTTGAAAGTTCTTGCCTAATGCCATAAAAATTGACTTTGCACCAATTTAGAACTTTATCTTTTAGATCAGACCCATTTATTTTAAAACTAATATAATTATGATCACTGGCCCCAAAGTACTCGCCCACTGACGCCACAGTCACTTGCCCTGCCTTATTTCCCAAGAGAAGGTCACGTTTTGCTTCTTATCTAATAGGTACATTCACATACTGAAGAAGAACATTTTCTTTTATACACATAACCAATTTCTCTCCATTCAAGTGCTTAACACTATGGCAGTCTCAGTCTATGTTTGGAAAGTTAAAATCTCCTACCATTGTAACCTCATAACTGAGATCTGTTTACATATTTGCTTCTCAACTTCCCACTGACTATTGGGGAGCCTATAGTACAATCCCAATAAGGTAATAATCTCTTTCTTATTTCTCAGTTTCACCCTTATAACTTCACTGGACATTTTCCCAGGAATATCCTCCCTAAGTACAACCATAATGTTATTTTTAACCAAAACACCACTCCCCTCCTCTTTTGTCCCCCTTTCAATCTGTCCTATAGCATCTATACCATGGAACATTGAGCTGCCAATCCTTCCTCTCCCTGGGCCATGTCTCTGTAATTGCTATGATATCTCAGTAGACAAACAGGAGGCTGGAAGAACTCAGCAAGACAGGCAGCATCAAGAGGTGGAGAAGTCGACGTTTTGAGTACAACCCTTCTTCAGGAATGGAGGTGGAATTAGTGGGAGCTGCAGATAAACAAAGGTGGGGGGGGAAGGGTTTTGGGTGGGGAGAGGGTCGGAATGGTGAGGTAGTGCTAGGTGAACACAGGTATGACCTGGTTTGTCGATAGGAGGAATGAATCTGGTTGGTAGCTGTAAGGAAGGGTTGATGGGAAGGATGAAAAGGAGGAGGTGGGGCGGGAAATGGAGTCTGGTGATGGGTGGGAAGGTTAACTGAAATTGGAGAACTCAATATGAGTCCTCTGGGCTGTGGGCTGCCCAGGTGGAAGATGAGGTGTTGTTCCTCCAAAGTGCGGTCTGATTGACTGTGATAATGGCAGATACCGAGGATGGACATGTTGGAGAGGGAATGGGAAGAGGAATTGAAATGGACAGGTCAAATCAGCCCTTGCGAGCTTGGTTGAGATGTTCGGTGAAACGTTCCCTAAGTTTGTGTTTGGTCTACCCAATCTACAGAAGACCACATCAGGAATATCGGATACAATAAACTAGGTTGGAGGAGAAGCAAATGAACCTTTGTCTCACCTGGAAGGACTGTTTGGGGCCCTGGATGGTGGTGAGAGGGGTGGTGTGTGGCATGTTTTGCATCTTTTACATTTGCAGAAGAAGGTACCAGGGGTTTGGTAGGGAGGGTGGCACGAACCAAGGATTGGTGAAGGGAAATGTCCTTGCAGAAGGCAGAGTGGGGTGGGGAGGGGAAGATGTTCTTGGTGTGGGGTCTTGTTGGAGTTGGTGGGAGTGTTTGAGGATGATAGATTGGATGCATAGACGTGTGGGGTGGAAAGTGAGGACAAGGGGGACCCTCTGTTTTTTATGTTTGGAAGGGGGGTGTTTAGAGCAATGGAGTGGGGGAATGGAGGAGGTGTGGTGAGGGCAGTCTGGATGACAGAGGGAAGGAAAGCACATTGTTTAAAATAGGTAGACATCTGGGATGCTTGGGAGTGGGATGCTAGGAGTGGCACAGTGGCTCAGTGGTTAGCACTGCTGCCTCACAGCACCAGGGTGCCAGGTTCGATTTCAGCCTCGGGCGACTGTCTGTGTGGAGTTTGCACATTCTCCCTGTGTCTGTGTGGGTTTCCTCCGGGTGCTCTGGTTTCCTCCCACAGCCCAAAGATGTGCAGTCAGGTGAATTGGCCATGCTAAATTGCCCTTAGTGTTAGGTACATTAGTCAGAAGGAAATGGGTCTGGGTGGGTTGCTCTTCGGAGGGTCGGTGTGGACTTGTTGGGCTGAAGGGCCTGTTTCCACACTGTGGGGAATCGAAATCTAAATCATCTAAATATAAATCTCCTTGTCAGAGCAGATTGTGATGTAGTCAGAGGAATTGGGGAAAATGGGATATCCCTGTACCATGTTCCTAACCATGCTTTAAGTTCATCTGCCTTTTCTGTCAGGCCTCTTGCATTGAAATAAACACACTTTAATTCGCACTTGTTCTCTCCTGTGTTGTTGTCTGCCTTGATTATTTAACTTGCTGCTCTTCTCTACCATACCAGCCTCAGTCCCATTTCTCACTATCACTTTTGGTTTTCCACCCCCTTACTCCTTAAAACATCCAGAGTAGCACTAACAAATCTTTGCACCAGGATATTGGTCCCCTTCAAATTCAGGTGCAACTCATCCTTTTTATACAGGTCACTTCTCCCCCAGAAGAGATTCCAATGATCCAAAAACTGAATTCCTGCCTCCTGCACCAGCTCCTCAGTCACACATTCATTTGCTGTATCTTCCTATTCCTACTATTACACCCTGCTGGGAGTAATCCAGATATTACCACCCTCAAGTACTTATTTTTTGACTCCTGCCTAATTTCCTATGTTCTCTCTGTAGAATCTCGTCCCTTTCTCTTCCCATGTCATTGGTATTAATGTGTATATCGACGTCCTGCCGGTCACTACTCTTTGAGAATATTCTGCATCCTTTCCATGACACCCTTGACCAAGGAGGCATTACGCCATTCTGATGTGTTGCTGTTGGCCGCAGAAATGTCTGTCTGCGCCTCTGACTAGAGAGTCCCTTTACATTGATTGCTTGGAATCTGATAGACCCCTCATTATAGTAGAGTCAATCGCAGTACTAGAAACCTGGCTGTCAATGCCCCGAGAGCCCATTATCTCCGACGTTATTCAAAACAGCATACACGTTTGAGATGGGGATAAACTCCAGGAGGCACTACCCGCCTACCCTTCCTACCTTTCCTAGTGGTAACCCATTTACCTGACTATATCTGCAATGTAAATTCGATCCATGTGATCTGATAGGATTTGTAACGAAACACACTTCCTGCAGAGATAATCTCCAGGAACATTGCAATTCCCCCTAATCTTCCACATCTGATAGAAAGAGCACTTCACTCTACTAAAAACTATCTCTACATCTTAAACAGTCTATAGACCCAGAATATACCCAAAAAATGAACACAACACACCTTCTCAAAAACTCAGTGTTTGCGGAGTATGGACAGTTTACATCTGATGAGCAAAGGATACATTCCAAAGACTTCTTTGCTATTTAATATTTTTAAAAACGCCAACCATTTTATGTGTGGACTGGGTAATATTGAGATCAATTGAGGTTTTGCCAAATTATTTATTTATTTAAAAACAAAAATAGCAAGGATGCTGGAAATCATAAACAAAAACAGAAATTGCTGGGTAAACTCAACAGGTCTGGCAGCACCTGTGGAGAGAAAGCTGAGTATTAATGTTTTGGGTTCAGTGATCTGTCTTCAGAACATATTTATTTAAATGGTTTGGGCAGGAAGCATATTTTGGCTCTGCTTAGCCTCCATATTAAAGTGGGGATTTGGGGAAGCGGGGCCTCCCCAAATCCCCACTTTAATGGGGATTGGTTACAACTGCATGACCTTTCCCTGCTTAAATCACACCCTCTCAAGGCCATATAATACCCAGCACCTTCAGCCAGTTACATATATACATAAAAATCTCCCAACTCCCATCTCAGATAAAGCTGCCTTGATGGCTCAACTTTCAGTCCAGATCACTGGGAGTTGGATGGATAATTGACCTTAGAAGCAGTAAATGTGCGAAGCCAAGTCCTATGTGAAAAACACACCTTGTGAAGAGTACAAAGGGAAAGGTGGCCTGTAAGGCATTCATGCACTGATAAAAGAGCTGCAGCCTGACAACAGATAGGAGTCAGGTGAGCACCAATTGGATTATTGAATGACTGATGGCTGCTACTGAAAGAGATGATTCAAAGTCTGCTTTCCATAGGCAAAAGTGAAGACTGATGCAGCCCAGAAGTGTAGTATATAACATTAATGTGGGGAAGGACTCATGGTGCAGTGGGAGTGACCCTATCTCTGGGTCAAGAGGCCTGAGTTCAAGCCCCGAACTGCCCCGACTCTGCATTGACTCAGATTTGTATGTCTCAGGGGATGACTAATGTAGAACCTCTAACTTCCACCTTTTATCATCTGTCAGGGGTGCCTGAGTCCAAATGAAACTAGATGATGATTACATGTCATTTAAAGGGCAGCTGGGTGAACATCAGTGCTTATATGTGGAGAATGTTGAGGGCTGTTGAGGTGCAGTGGTAGTGTCCGTACATCTGAAACAGGAAACCCAGGTCCCAGTCGCACATGCTGTACAGATTTGTTATAACATCTCTGAGTAGGTTGATTTAAAGAATACCTGGAGAATGTTGTGGTGTGACTTCACAAGCCACCAGATGACTCAGGTACAGGTTATAATAATTAATTAAAGCGTATGCATGGAGAGCCAGCCTTAGGCAGTCTGAGACAGTACTTGGAAAAGCGTTCATCCTTCTATACACCTGAAATTGCTCAAATACCATCACTCAACTTTACAACATAAAATGAATTCTAAACAGATGTTCCTGGTTTCAGTCCCTTGTTTCTGTGCCAGACATTGTTGTCATCCATGCAAGCTTCCCTTATTTCACTGGTTATGCAATCTAAGCTGCCGCCCTGTTTCTGTCAACCACGGCTTTTCACTTCGTGGCTTTGTTCATTCCTTATCCTGTCGAAAGTACATCTTCTAACTTTCTGTTCTGCTTACATCTTAGTTTACTGAAAGACACTAACTGAAACTCTTTAACTCTGTCAGGGAGCAAGTAATCAGTGTTGTTGAGTTTTGTGATGTGTGGCAACACAAATGGATAAGATCGCAAAGAAGGCATAAGGCATGCTTGCCTTCATCAGTTGGGGCATTGAGTATAAAACTTGGCAAGACATGTTGCATCTGTTCAAGACTTTGGTCAGATTACCTTTGATGTAATAATGTGGAGGTGCTGGTGTTGGACTGGGGTGGACAACGTTAAAAAGCACATAAAACCAGATTATAGTCCAACAGATTTATGTGGAAGTACAAGCTTTCAGAGCACTGCTCCTTCGACAGGTAGCTAGTTGGGCAGGATCATAGGACACAGAATTTATAGTAAAAGATCAAAGTGTCATACAACTGATGTAATGTATTGAATAAACTTAGACTGCTGAATAAGTCTTTAATCACTTAGAATAGGGATGCAGGTTTTTAGTAATTAATATGTAAATCCCAGAACTTCTTTCAAATCACCTGCTTGAGATAATTTTAAGGTTTTATAACAAAAGGTGACATCTCAGCTCAGACAATGCATTAAAGGTTTGAGGTCAGAGTCTATCTGTAAGCCAATCTTGAGTCAGGCTGATTCTATTTCCAAAGTGGAATTTACAAAACATTATATGGATTCACTGCCTGCAGACTGTGCCTGTTTTGAGCAAAATAGAAATGTATTTGCAAATATTATTCTGCAAATACAAATTCACCCCATAGACTTATATGTGTATGTGTATGTACATGGGAGAGTGAGAGTGCGTGTAAGTGTGAGTGCACACGAGAGAGTGTGTGGTTGCATGTGTGAAAGCTTGGTAAAATGTGTGTGTGTGTGTTGGAGTGTAAGTGTGTGTGTGTCTGTGTCTGTGTGTGTGTGTGTGTGTGTGTGTCTGTGTATAGTGTAGTGGGGTCACCTGCAGTGTGACATGAACCCAAGATCCCGGTTGAGGTCAGCCCCATGGGTACCGAACTTGGTTATCAGCCTCTGCTCAGCTACTCTGCATTGTCGCATATCCCAAAGTTTGCCCAGGAGGACGGTCACCCAAAGATCCAAGGTCGAATGTCCCGGACCGCTAAAGTGTTCCCTGACTGGGAGGGAACCCCCCTGCCTGGTGATTGTTGTGCAGTGTCCATTCATCCGTTATCATAGATCTGCTTGGTCTTGCCAATGTACCATGCCTCAGGGCATCTTTGCTTGCAGCGTATGAGATAGATAACGTGGGCTGAGTCACATGGGGTACCCGCTGCATACATGGTGGGTGATGCCCCATGGGTAATGGTGGTGTCCGTGCCCTACGATCTTATACTCCACAACTATCTGATGAAGGAGCAGCGCTTCGAAAGCTAGAGTTTCCAAATAAACCTGTTGGATTATAACCTGGTGTTGTGTGATTTTTAACTATGTTTTATAGATGTGTGCACGAGTTTTAGGTGTGCGTCTGAGTGTGAGTGTGTGTGAGAGACAGCGTGTGTTTGAGAGAGGGTCTGTGTGAGTGTGATTGTTTTGTAAGAGTGTGTGTGTGTATGTATGCTTGTGTGAGAGAGTGTATAGTGTAGTGCGGTCACTTGTAGTGTGACATGAATCCTGGTTGAGGCCATCCTCATGGGTGATCGTGGGTTCATGTCACACCACAGGTGACCACACTACACTATACACTCTCACACACAAGAGCACATACACACACACTCTTACACATGAGCACACTCACATAAACCCTCTCTCATGCACACACTCTCACTCAGACACACACACACACCCTCACACTCATCCGCATATCCTCTCACAGGCATATAATCCGTCACACTCGTACACACACTCTATCAAGCTAGCACATACACACACGCACTCTGTCTGTCTGTCTGTCTGTCTGTCTCTCTTCCCCCCCCCTCACATACACACATATATAAGTCTATGGAGTGAATTTGCATTTGCAGATACATTCTTTTTAGTTCAAAAAGCAGACAATCTATAGGCAGTCAGTCATAGAATCGTAGAGATGTATAGCACGGAAACAGACCCTTCGGTCCAACTCGTCCAAGGCAACCACAGAATCATAGTATCCCTACAGTGTGGAAACCAGCCCTTCGGTCCATCAAGTCCACACCAACCCTCTGAAGAGTAACCTACCCAGACCCAATCTCCGATGTTAATATTCTACATTTGTCCCTGATTAGTGCATCTCACCTATACACCCCGAAACACTATGGGCAATTCAGCACGACCAATTCACCTAACCTGTAGATCTTTGGATATTCTAACCTAATCTAGTCCTATTTGCTAGCACTTGGCCCATATCCCTCTAAACCCTTCCTATTCATATACCCATCCAGATGCCAGCCCTTGTAACATTTTATAAATTCCTACTTTGGAAATAGAACCAGTCTGACTCAAGGTTGGGATAGAGACAGACTCTAACCTTTAATGCATTGTCTGAGCTGAGATGTCACTTTTTTTTATAAAAACTTAGGTTATCTTAGGACTGTGACTTGAAAAAACTTCTAGGATTTACATATTACAAATTATAAAACCTGCATCCCTATTATAATTGATTAAAGACTTAACAGCAATCTAGGTTTGTTCAATGCATCACATCAGTTGTATGACACTTTGATCTTTTGCTATAAATTCTGTGTCCTATAATCCCGCTCCACTAGCTACCTGACAAAGGAGCAGCATTCTGTAAGTCTGAAAATTCCAAATAATTCTGTTGGACTATAACCTGGTGTTGTGTGAGTTTTAGCATTTGGAGTACTCTGCACAGTACTGATCGCTGCACTGTATGAAGTATGTGGAGAGAGTTCAGAAGAGGCTTACCAGGGTGTTGCCTGGATTGGCGTGTATTGGCTATAAGGAGAGGTTGGAGAAACTTGGACTGCTGTGACTGGAGTGTTGGAGGCTGAGGGGCAACATGGTAGAAGTATATAAAATTATGTGAAGCATGGATAGGGAGGGTACTTGGAGCCTCTTTCCCAGGGTGGAAAGGACCAATAAAAGGGGGCATAGGTTTAAGGTGAGAGGTGGATAATCTTGAAGGAGATGTGCAAGAAAAGTCTTTTACACAGAGAGCAGTAGTGCCTGGGACGCTCTGCCAGAGGTGGTGATGGAAGTAGATATGATAGCATGTAAACAGGTAAATGCCTTATGGGCCTTTTCTTTAATTTGTCACATCAGAGTGGCACACAGGATGCCTATCAGTAAGGTGATTGGATCGATAGCACCAGATCCTGATCACAGAGGTTCATAGGTTCTGGCAAATAATTTATTGCGTAACTGGCACAACCTGCTCACAGTGACCAAGTGGGCATGACAGAAGATACACGTCTTTGAGTTTGATAGAGAACCATAGGCACTGTGCTGGAAGAGGTTCCTCAAACTGATGCTCTCCAACAAATTATATAGTTCATCAAAAGATCACAGAAATTTCTATAAATATTTTTATCTGATTAAATATTTTAGTTGATGTGGTTCTAAACATATTAAATCAGTTCTGAAGAAGTCATATTTGACTCAAGATTTAATTTACTTCTCTCTCCACAGGTGCTGCCAGACCTACTGATGATTTCTGTTTTAATTTTAGTATACAACTCAGACTATTTACTAAAACATTTCAGCATTAATATACATTTCCTGTGAGCTGACCTTCAGCACAGGGTTCACTTAAATGTGCAGAATTTCTTTGGTAAAGCTGAAATTCAAAGAAACACACAATGTGTTGTGTTACTGAATCTCTTGAGATGCTGGACTATGTGCAAATGTATTTATAAAGTGTTTCCCTCAGTTATTATAATGTGTTATAATGTGTTTCCCTGCAGGTGATTGATTAATGAAGTAAAATTGTTAGCTAACAGGATTTAGGGTCAATTCATGTCAAGGAATTAGCTTACAAAATTGATCATAGTGATAGTGTCAAGATCAGAGTGGTGCTGGAAAAGCACAGCAGGTCAGACAGCAGTGATAGTGTCCCTTCCTCTGAGCCAGGAGACCTGAGTTTAGGTCCCACCTACCTGAGAGGTTTGTAATAACATCTTGAAATAGGATGCTTACAAAATATTCACAAAATTGGTGTATTTGGCAGTTTTGAAAAGAGTGCATCAGGAAGTTAATTGATAATGGTTTGCAGAAGAGTCATACTGGATTCAACATTAACTCTGTCTCTCACTTCGCAGATGCTGCCAGACATGCTGAGTTTCTCCAGCACTCTCTGTATTTGTTTCAGATTTCCAGCATTTGCATGTTTTGCTTTAGATGATACAATGTTGCTTGAAACTAGAATTATCTGTTGTAGAGAGAAGGGGGAAATGGATTGGTCTACACTTCAGCATATTTTAAGGAATTAACCCAACTTGTGCAGAATGTGAAGTGTTAAAGGAATTAACCCAATTAGTGTAAAATTAGAAGTATTAAATTAATGCACAATATGAAGTGTTGAGAATTTAAAACAACTAATGTCAAAAATAAAATAATAAACAACTTTGCATGAATATATCAAGGAAAGTCTTGCAGTTGTTTCACAGGACCCTTCAGGCAAGCTCCAAAAAACACACTAACACACAGACCATGATTTGATCCAAAAGAATTCTTAAAAGAGCAAAGAACGGTGAAAGACTTTGTTTCAAAAGCAGCAGCTTCTGCTTAAAGCTATCACCTAGGAAAGCATTGGGTAAGACACGCTATTTTTAACAGAGTTGCTGTCTTAGAGGAGATATCTTGAGCTGAGACAAGACAAAATAAGTTATGATTTATACTTTGGGAGTTTAATCTAAAGTGTATTATTTGTTTGAATATACCGCACGTGTTATTAAGTGGATTTGAATACTTCACACTTCTTTTCAAGTGGATTTACAACTGAACATTTACTACAAAGTAGAATTGTTATACTTTTTTTTAAATGCTTGGATGTATCATTCCAACATTTACTAGGTGATTTGACTATTTGGATTATTCTATACTCTATAATATTGCAACCATTACTATAATGTAATCCAGCTTGATTCTAACAATAAAATATTATTGAGTAATAATTATAAAAGCCACCCTCACAATTTTAATTTGGGACCAAAGAAACCTCCAGAATTCTTAAGTAAGGAGTCTCTATATTGACATTGGGTCACTCGGTGCCTTCTCTGTTGTAATATATCTAATAATTATTTTATTTTGAGACACCTTTAGTAGTCTGAATAATCCTGGGAGTGAACACATTTTATTTTAGCACCAGATCCATACCTAGAATCATTGACCAAGTTCCTTTAGCAATTTAGAGCTACACCTAATTGAGAATTTGGGTTAACAATAAGTTTGGCTAAATAAGTTTATTTTGACAGGAGTGAAGACAAAAGGACCAAAATTGGTCAACAAGGTAGGTTTTGTTGAAAATGTGCTCAGAGATGGACGAGAAACAGGTCTTGGCAACCAGAATTACTTGTTTTTATGAATCTGTGTTCACTCTCCAGCAAGTATCTTGAAATGACAGTGAGCTTCAACCATGTTTTCCACTCTCCTAGAGGATGGCTAGGACTGGTGCTTAGTGCATGCGAAGATGAACATTGGCACTTGTTCTTCCTGGCAGACAGCTCAGCTTCTGTCTGTGCATACTGACCTCTAAAGTTGCTGTGAGGGGCTTTTTCAAAATATGGAATTCCATGTCAGTGGCCTTCGAAGGGATGGACTGCGGCTCCATTTTGTACAAGGTCAAGTGAGGACTCTCAGGTTAGACCAGAATGCAGCCTGTTTAGGTCGAACCTGTTACTTGGGCCTTCTGTCACAAGTCTACCAAAGCACCAAGGAGTTTTGCATTGCTATATTGATTGTGCAAACCTGATCAGTTGTTGTGGTTAAGATTTTGAATTACTTTTCCTTTGAGATATGATTTGAGGGGAAAAAAAACAAATCCTGTCATGAAATGAATGTTTCTGAAATTATACATTCAGCATTGCAAATTAATTTAAATGTACAGAAACCAGGCACAGCAGGCCTGCAAATTCTTGAGCAATGCTCCCTGGATGTGTTGCACTGGGTTTAAAGAACCTTACTATAGAGCAGCCCTTCCTGCTATTCACGGAAGCATTCCATTTGCTGAAATACACTTTCCTAAGTATGACTGCCTCAAATACAGAATGTGGAGGAGCTGGTGTTGGACTGGGGTGGACAAAGTTAAAAATCACACACCAGGTTATAGTCCAACAGGTTTATTTGGAAGCACTAGCTTTCAGAGCACTTCTCCTACAGGGATTAGTTACCTGACAAAGGAGCAGCGCTCAGAAAGCTAATGCTTCCAAATAAACCTGTTGGACTATAATCTGGTGTTGTATGATTTTTAACTTCAAAATACAGAACTGATTGTAGCTAAGTTGTACCAAAGTTAAGAATCCATGCAGGTCTGTATGAAATGGAGCAATCTTCAAAGGAGAAACAATCCTTCAATCATGAGCTGACCTCGTCTGAAGGGCAATTTGCAATGGGGAATAATTGCTGGCTAATAAATGACATGCATTACCTGTTGCTGAACTTAAAAAAATTAGAAGTGGCAACATTAAATTAATTCTGAATGATTTTATTATGGCTTTGAATAGGCTTTCCTGTGGCTAAAGACTGCTGTGATCGGGAAAAACTGCACTTACTCCTAAATTAATTCTTGGATTTATGGAGTCATAGAATTATACAGCAAGGAAACAGACCTTTCAATCCAACTCATCTGCACAGACCAGATATCCTAAACTGATCAAGTCCTCTTTGCCAACATCTGGCCCATATTCCTCAAAATCCTTCCTGTTCATGTACCCATCCGGATGCCTTTTAAGTGTTATAATTATACCAGTCTCCACCACTTCCACTGGCAGCTGATTCCATACACACCTCACCCTCTGCGTGAAGAAGTTGCCCCTCAGGTCCCCTTTAAATCTTTGCCCTCTCACCTTAAACCTGTGTCCTCTAGTTTCGAACTGCCCTACCCTAGGAGAAAGTCCTTGGCTATTCACCCTATCTATGCCCTTCATGATTTTATAAATCTCTAATATGGTCATCCCTCAGACTCTGATCCTCCAGGGAAAACTTTCCTCAGCCTGTTCAGCCTCTCTAAGCTCAAACTCTCTAACCCCAGCACCATCCTTGTAAATTCTCATGGTCTGTTTCAAGTTTCCATCTGCTTTACTACTTGAAGGACCTGTTGCTTCTGAGTTACTTGTAGCTCTATTTCATAAAATAATTCAGAGTTTAGCAAATCTTAGGATTTTATAGCAGACGGGAAAACCATTGTTGCCTCATGCTGCAGTGCTTGAATTAAACAGGTTAACATATTTGTCAATTCCAACTTGACACTCAAAACAAGGAGTGTTCAGTATTTAGTCATACCACACATGGTCTTACAAACAGAAAATAATATTAAACATGAGAAACAAATCATCACCTTCACTTTACTGTGTGGGAAGAATATCACCATGAACGAGAGGGCTGAACTGAAACTACTGGAAGTAGGAAAGTGAACAAAAGTGAAACCCTTGTGAAATGGGAAGTATGTCACAAGGCATGACTGATCCTGCCATTGAAATAAAGAGATGTTTAGGTCAAAGTTATCTGGAACACGCAGAAACTCATCACTCTGTTCAAGAGTGTCCAAACCAAATAAACAAACCCAGGTAGAGTATTTGTTTTCCCAATATCGGGGGAGGCATTGACCTAGTAGTACTATTGCTGGGCCGTTAATTCAGAGACACAGATAATGTTCTGGGGACCCAGGTTTAAATCCTGCCATGGCAGATGGTGGAATATGAATTCAATAAATTTAAAAACAATCTTGAATTAAGCATGTAATTATTGAAGCATTCATCTAGTCACTAATGTCTGTCAGGGAAGGAAACTGCAATTCTTACTTTGACTGGACCACATGTGACTCCACACCCACAGCAATATGCTTGACTCTTAACTGCCCTCTCAGATGGGCAATAAATGATGGCCTACCCAGTGATGCCTTCTTCCCATTAATGATCTTTTTAAAATAAACTATGGGTTGCATATTCTTCCTGTAGGGGCACAGAGCCCTTTCCAGTCCGGATACAAGTACTAAAACTAAGGAATGGGAGCTTCCCAGTGGTTGTAATCAAAAACTGTAGTTCAGCCAGGTTAGGTTCAACTTTGTTAAGCAAGATTTTTAAGGGATATGGGCCAAAGACAGGTACATGGAGTTAGGCCATAGATCAGCCATGATCTCATTGAACGGCAGAACAGACACGAGGGGCTGAATGGCCTATTCCTGCTCCTAAGTGCT
Organism: Chiloscyllium plagiosum; assembly: GCF_037043375.1. Lineage (NCBI taxonomy): Eukaryota > Metazoa > Chordata > Chondrichthyes > Orectolobiformes > Hemiscylliidae > Chiloscyllium > Chiloscyllium plagiosum. Next base: position 28,702,411 of record NW_028270143.1, on the reverse strand, counting down.
TGTGTTTCTATGTACCTAACATGCAGCCAACTAGGGACACATTTCATATTCTTTGTATAATAATGATTACTCAAAAGGGTATGCTGATTACAGTTTTTTTTAATGAAACTGCATGGGAATAGTTATAATCCCCAACTAAAAAAACTACCTCTTAATTGGGTTTGAAGTTCTTGTTAATATACCTGCAGCCATCAAGGCTCCTTGTAAGCAGCATAATTAATTTTGAAATGTGCTTATCCATTACCAAATCAATATGACTTTGCTGCCAAGTCATGAACAGGGAGCCAGGGAAATCTGGGTTGCTGTAGTGGGCATTAATGAGAGGTCTGTTTCCTCAGTATCAATGTGGAGACAGCCAATGCAGCCATTGGATATGGACGTGGGCTGTGTGAAAGAACAACCTCATTCCTGTTGGATTTGTAAACAAATTAATAAAACACAAAATAGCCCTCTAGCCCTTACACCTCACATTCCTTAATCCACACTCTTCCTGAGGCCTTTCATACCTTCCTTGCTAACCTAAATCATTGTACCCACCTCCATTCCTTTCAAACACTCTTTGCCAATCTATGCCATTCTAGCCAACCCCTTGCCCATCATTAATTTGATGTCAACTCGTGCTTGCAAAAACTGTCCATTCCAACCAATGTTCCCCAGCAACTCCTCTCATGGCCTTTGACAGCACCTAAACCAACTGTACCAACCTAGTTGTCAAGAGGCCGTTCTTCTTGTTTTATGATTTTCCTTACAACAGTTGGCTTTTCTTGCCAACCCAGGCCACCACCAACCTTCCTGAGGAATGGCCACTTGACCCGAAACGTTAACTCTGATTATCTCCACAGATGCTGCCAGACCTGCTGAGCTTTTCCAGTAATTTCTGGTTTTGTTTCTGATTTACAACATCTGCAGTTCTTTTGGCTTTTATTTACTTATCATCCTTTGCCCTCCATGCCAACCCACCCAGCATCTTTGGATGGGTAGGCATCAAGACCCTCAGTTAGGCGAAAAGGTTCTAATTGCCTATTGATAAGTTCACTATTTTTTAAACAAAAGGCACTACAAAATTGGGACCTGGGAGCCCGGGAAATCTCCTTTCTCTCCAAACCCAACTTGGGTGAATGTGCCACAGATTATCCAATTTTTATCCTGTTGGGGAGGGGGGGTGGGGGAGCGAGGGGGATTGATGCAAATCATCTTTCTGGTGGTGATTTCTCTTTATTTTTGCACGTATGAACGAACTTGCCTAATGATCTAAAACCCAAGACTCTGAACCTTTCTCACATACCAAACACTCTCCAGTGCTGAGATTAATGCAGTCAGACACACTTGCTAACATTTTCACACCATAACATCTCTTTTATTCCCACCATTTCTACACTCACAACATCATGCTCCCAGAACTTGGAACTACCTGATTCTTCTATCCATATTGCAGTATTTCCTGACCACTAGTTCAGTTTAAGAAACCAGGTTGGCATGGATGAGTTGGGCCGAAGGGACTGTTTCAATTACTCTATTCAAAATTAAGTTTCCAAGAATAACTGTAGCATTCTCTGAAACTCCCCTTTCTCAGCCAAAACTGATTTAGTATATTGTTCCAACTTATTGCGAAATGATTAGGGTGGAACAACAATGTATTTTCACTTCCCTTGCTTGTGTGTTACATCAAGATAGTACTTCTATAACCTGAATAACTGTTTTTGACTTCAATATGAAGCAGACATTAGTGGCTTCAGGAAAATGCTTTGAAGTGGTTTGTGATTGGACATGACTGTGACTTTATGTCTTCCATGTAGGTATTGATGAAAATGTTCGCAAGGCAATATGCAGATACTCTTTTTCAATCTCAGCATAGCATCCCTCCATTTATGTTAACACCGTGAATGTAAATAAGGCCGCTGCAAATGCTGTCACATCGGTGTCACACTGCAAGCTGACTTCACCATTTATATCACAGGATCTCTTTGCATTTCCCTGGCATTGCTGCACTGGCTGCATGCTTTTAGTGAACGCTACTTCTTGTTCTGTGCTCCAATACCGCTGTACCTTTTTGGCAGTGAGTTGGTTCACACTCTGTTGAAAAACTGTTGAAACTTTGCCACTTATATTTGTTAGACCATAAGACCCGTAAGACATAGGAGTGGGAGTAAGGCCATTCAGCCCATCGAGTCCACTCCGCCATTTAATCATGGCTGATGGACATTTCAATTCCATTTACCCGCACTCTCCCCGTAGCCCTTAATTCCATGCGAGAGCAAGAATTTATCAATCTCTGCCTTGAAGACATTTTACTTCCCTCCTCCACTGAGCTCCATGGTAATGAATTCCACAGGCCCACCACTCTCTGGTTGAAGAAATGTCTCCTCATTTCCATTCTAAGTTGACCCCCTCTAATTTTGAGGCTGTGCCCACTGGTCCTAGTCTTCCCAGTGTCCACCCTTTCTAAGCCATGCATTATCTTGTAAGTTTCTATTAGATCTCCCCTCAACCTTCTAAACTCTAATGAATACAATCCTAGGATCATCAGCCATTCATCATACGTTAGGCCTACCGTGCCAGGGATCATTCATGTGAATCTCCACTGGGCATGCTCCACTGCCAGTATGTCCTTTCTGAGGTGCGGGGCCCAAAATTGGACATAGTATTCTAAATGGGGCCTAACTAGAGCTGGATAAAGTCTCAGAAGCATGTCGCTGCTTTTATATTCCAATCCTCTTGAGATAAATGACAATATTACATTTGCTTCCTTTATCACGGACCCAACCTGCAAATCAACCTTTAGAGAATCCTGGACTAGCGCTTACTTTGACTTTATGAATTTTCACACCGTTTAAAAAAATAGTCCATGCCTGTATTCCTTTTCCCAAAGTACAAGACCTCGCACTTGTTCACATAGAATTTCATCAGCCATTTCCTGGACCACTTTCCTGAGCTATCTAAATCTTTCTGCAGCCTCCCCACCTCCTTGGTACTATCTGCCTGACCACCTAACTTCGTATCATCGGCGAACTTCGCCAGAATGCCTCCAATCCCTTCATCCAGATCATTAATATATAAAGTGAACCACATCTCTCTCACTTTCTCAGGATCTAGGGGAAGACATTTTGCTATCAGTTCATGGCCTAAGTACTTGACTTTGGGCATCTTTAATTCCAATTACCTTCCAGTCGATCTTTAATTGTAATTTATTCTTTGTTCATCTTCAGATTCACCTGCAAAGCTCTGAGCGCTTTATTGCCCCGTCGCACTAGATTTTGTCCTGTTGCACTAGATTTTGATCATGGACAGCAATGGCTTCTTTCATTGGGTCTTCGCATCTGTAATCTAGAAGATCATCCACTATAGCTTCCACTCTGGGAGGATCACTACCGATATGTATTGATATTCTGCGGAGCAATTGAAATGCTGAATGGCAAACTTAACTATCTGTATCTCCTGAAGGGCATGCAGAATGTGGTTAGAAAGCTGCTGCTTTCACACAGCTTCCCTTGGCAGTGACCATCCTTCACATTTAGGATGGGGAAGATTTTTACCGTTGCAAGTTGTGGCAAAATTCTTTCGATGGTTGGCAGGGAGCAGTGAGATCTCTTCAGGGCTTTCTTTAGGTTGTTTGCAGCTTTCTGGGTTGTTGCACTGCCACCAAGCTGCTCATCCATTCTGTAGCAGCGGTCACTTTCTTGAATACTTCCTGCTTTTCCAGCTCTTCTGTCTCAACTTTCAGGCTGGTCTGGAAGGCAGCTCGAATTCTCCTCAGCAGATGCTGAATTGGTCTTACATTCTCATCGACTTCAGGATGATATTCCTCTGGGAGACATCCTAACCCTGCAAATTATTTGGAGATGCTAGTGTTGAAGTGGGGTGTACAAAGTGAAAAAAATCACACAACTCCAGGTTATAGTCAAACAGGTTTATTAGGAAGCATTAAATGGACAACCACCTGATGAAGGAGCAGTGCTCCAAAAGCTAGTGCTTTCAAATAAACCTGTTGGACTATAACCTGGTGTTGTGTGATTTTTAACTTTGTAACCCTGCAAACACACCTTCATACTCATTTAGGATCTGTTCCATGGTCAATGGCTTATTGTATTGCACCAATTTGCAAATCTCTTTTAGGACATAGAGAGTTATCACCCCAAGCTTTAAACTTGCTCTGGCTGAGATGAATGTTCTTTTTTTGCCACCTAGGACCTAGAACTCCAGATCCTCCATTGCATTGTTGTCATTGACTCAGAGTAAACAGTCCTCTCAGCACAAGTACAATGTTATCATAAAAGCCTTTACCTTACTTTCAAGGGCTTTGTTTTTGGATTGCAATGTCAAGATGCTTTGCACAGGTCTGTGAAGGTCATGATGCTCTATGATGCACCAGCACCTACTGGACATTTTACATTGACCTGACATTCTCCTTCTGTAGCCATTTTCTCATTACCAGTGTTTTAACTGTGGCTGATGTCTTTTTTTGTTTTTCCTTGCTGGCAGTCCATAACTGTTGCCTATGTCTCTTTTTCAGTACTTGTGCTTTCTGGCAGAACCACAACAGTCACCTCAGCGTAATTCCTGACACCATGTTTGAGTGTATTTGGAGTATACAACATTTGGAGTGTGTTCAACACAATATCTTTTAGAGATGTCTGCCTGCAGTGTGTGTGCCTCATGGGAGAGGCCATATGACTGGAGCAGACTAAGAGGGACATTTGTATATTATGGCATTTCAATACGAATGCACTGCTTCACTGTGAGCTAGAGTATTTGTTTCACTTAGTGTGCTGAGTCGCCAACGACATAGCCCGGGAGACATCAGCAGATGTGGCATCACAGAATTCTGGCAGTGGCACAAGCAGGTGGCCATATTGAGAGAGTGAGGAGGGGCAATGGGAGGGTAGGGGGTGATGTTATCCAAATGCCTGGACACTGTCAGGAGGGGCTAGGTTTCTTTGACGGACATAAATTAACAAAGGTCCTTTTGTGTTACTACACCTTATTTAAATTGGGCTCTGTCCAAGAACAAGAATCAGGCAACAGTCCTTTAGAGTAGCTGCTGCTGAATCCTCGCCCCATCCCCAGCTCAGACATTCAACACATGGATTAGGAGCAGGAGAATGCTCCTAATAATCTTTTGAGCCTACTCTGCTGTTCAGTGATGCCAAACTTGATATAATTATTCCACATTCCTGTCTACCCGTGATAACCTTACACCCCTTTGCTTATCAAGAACTATCCACCTCAGCTTTAAAAACATTCAAATACCCGGTCAAAACAATCGCAAAGGAACCAACGGCAACATGAAGAAACTTTTTTTTAAACTGAGCAAGCTGCTGTGATCTGTGGTGCAATACCTCAAGGGGAAGTGAAAGTAGATTCAATTGTAACGTTAGATAAAAATTGGATAAATACTTGGAGCTTTTTTAAAAACTTAGCCTTATGGAAAAGAGCAAGGAGTGGGCTGATTAGTACATCCTATCAAAGAGCTGACCCAGACATGATGAAGCAAATAGGCTTTTTCTGTGCTGTATCATGATAACCTTCATGGCTTAAATGCATAGATGATGGAATACAAAAATAAAATGAAGAAGGGCTTATGCTCGAAACGTCGATTCTCCTGTTCCTTGGATGCTGCCTGACCTGCTGCACTTTTCCAGCAACACATTTCCAGCTCTGATCTCCAGCATCTGCAGTCCTCACTTTCTCCTCCTACAAAAATAAAATGCCAATCATTTATATTCTCACTTCATAATGAACAATGTTAGAATAATGATATGGTGTAAATACTCAAATCCATAATTCTTTCAACCCAAACAAGTGCAAACCAATCAATATAAACATTGCTTTTTCAGGCGACCAGCGTAGTCTTATATATTATGTCCACTCATCTTCAATGTTTCCAACTTTATCTTTATGGGGGGTGGGGGTGATGGATAGTCATAATTTAGTATATTTTACAGTTCTGTTTTCTTTGTTGGCGCTAAGTATGTGGAAGTCCATTAATGCTTATGTCATTGAGTCATAAATATTCTCGTGATGTCTGCGTGCTGTCTTTGTGACCTTAAAGTAGAGGGAAGACTCATTTTTCAGTGGATGCAAAAAGCCTCAAAGAGTAGAGTCATGGGGACTTACAACAAGAATTGTGTGGCAATTGCAAGAGAAATTAAAGATAGTAGGAGAAAATAATAAACTAAACAGCAAGGAAGATTCATTGAACAGTCAGAGTTGCGGAGTTTATATGATAACTCAAATCATGCGAAAGTTACATGCAAAAAGCAAAAATGAAATGATGGCCCTCTTTCAGGTAGGGAGTGTAGCAGAAATGGCTCAGCCACGACAGAGCAGCAGCTGTGTTTTCTGTTCCTCAAGGTAAGGATTGTGTGGGGGGAGGGATCAAGCTTGTTTTGGAGGGGCGGGGAACAATTGCAGTGGAGGGGTCAGCGACCTGAATGGTGCTGCTCCAGGTCTGTGGAGAGACATGGTGAGGTGAGAGTTGGGGAGGAATGAAGCCTGGTTCTGCCTGCCCACAAACACTGCTGGAAAATCACTTAACTGCTCCACGGAGAATTTTGTACTTACCTTCAGCTATCAGACAACCTGTGTTAAAGCTGGAACAGAGATGAAATTAGACATGAAGTTTAATTAATATGTTTAGATGAGTCACCTGACTTTTAGGAGTGGATTGATCATTTCCCAGCCATCGGCCCACCCCTATAAAGGTAAGGTTGGAAACATTGAAGATGAGTGGACTTAATAGATAAGACTACGCTGGTAACCCGAAAAAGCAATGTTTATATTGATTGGTTTGCAATTGTTTGGGTTGAAAGAATTATGGATTTGAGTATTTACACCATATCATTTTTCTAACCATTGTACATTATGAAGTGAGAATATAAATGATTGGCATATTTATTATTGATCTTCCATCATATATGCAGTTAAGCCATGAATCTTCTCATTGTCTTCTGTAATTTCTCAGAAAAGCCCCAGAAGCCCTGGACCACAGTGGTTTAAACTTTCTGTTGCTATTTTTCTGAGTTTCAGCATTTGCACAAATGTTGCTTGGGAGAATGTGTGGAAATGCAACCCCTTGCTTACTTACATTTTAGCAACACTTGTGGGAAAGTAATGGCCTAGTAGTATTATTGCTAGACTAATAATCAAGAAACTCAGTTAATGTCGTAGGGACCTCGGTTCGAAGCCCGTCACAGCAGAATTTGGATTCAGTAAAAATCAGGAATTACGAATTTGCTGACGACCATGAAACCATTGTGCGAAAAACCTATCTGGTTCACAAAATGCCCTTCGGGGAAAGCAATATGCCACCTTCACCTGGTCTGGCCTACATGTGATTGCAGACCCACGACAATGTGGTTGACTCTCAACTGCCCTCTGAAATGCCCAGCAAGCCATTCAATTGTACTAATTGCTACAAACTCCCATCAAAGAAATGAAACCAGATGGATCACTAGGCATTGACCTGGGTACCGGAAAAGAAAACAGCAGAAACAGCCCTGTAGACCCTGCAAAGTCCTCCTTACTAACATCTGGGCGCTAGTGCCAAAATTGGGAGAGCTGTCTCACAGACTAGTCATGCAACAGCCTGACATAGTCATACTCACGGAATCAAACCTTATAGAACTTATATGGTCTCAGACACCACCATCACCCAACAGAGGTGGCGGCACAGTAGTACATAGTTGCGATGTTCCCTGATGATTGCACAATGTTCAGCATTCATGACTCCTCAGACACTGAAGCAGTCCATATTCAAATACAACAAGATCTGGACAATATCCAGGCTTGGGCTGACGAATGGCAAGTAATACTTGCTCCACACAAATGCCAGTCTATGACCATCACCAATAAGAGACAATCTAACCACTGCCCCTTGACACTCAATGGTGTTACCATCACAGAATTCCCCACTATCAACATCCTGGGGGTTGCTATTGACCAGAAACTCAAATGGACTTGACATATAAGTACAGTGGCTGCAAAAACAAGTCGGAGGCTATGAATCCTGCAGCAAGTAACTCACCTCCTGGCTCCCCAGAGCTTGTCCACAAGGCATAAGTCGGGAAGATGATGGAATACTCCCAACATGTCTGGATAAGTACAGCTCCAACAATATACAAGAAGTTTGACACCATCCAGGACAAAGTGGCCCGCTTGATTGGTACCACATCAACAACCATCCACTCCCTCCACCACCGATGCTCAGTAGCAGCAGTGTGTACTGTCTGCAAGATGCACTGCAGAAAGATCTGCCAAAGATCCAATGACAGCACTTTCCAAACCCACAAATCAAGTGACAATAAATTACTTTTTGTATTCTGTTTTATTCTAGGTCAAGGGCAGCAGTTACATGGGAATACCACCACCTGCAAGCTCCTTTCCAAACCACTCATCATCATACATCGCTGTTTCTTCACAACTACTGGATCAAAATCCTGGAACTCCTTCCCTAAGGATATCATGGGTCAACCTTTAGCACATGAGATTGCAGTGGTTCGAGAAGACAGTTCACCACCATCTTCCCAAGGACAACTGTCACAATGAGCCCATTCATCCTCAAGGATTTCTCCCTGGAGATTTAGCAAAATGCACTGGTTCAGCATCAACACCCAGCCTTTACCCTTTAGGAGTTGTGAAAGGCCAGTCGATCAACTCCAGGACTTTGCACCTTGATATTAGACAAAGGGCACTGGTCAGCACCACCATACTCAAAGGAGTATCAGGGAGTGTAGTGTGGATTGACATTTGGAAGCTCATTCCACAAAAACTATAAGTATCCTTGCTAGATGGATCCAAGGAGAGCTGAGCCTTGTACTGTGCGCACACCCTGGAATAATTAGAGACAAGGGATCCAATGTCACTCAAGCGCCCATTAGTTTGCTAATGGATGCTCTAGCGAATAGAAGAGTGAGTTGCAATTTAAGTCTTGAAGTCACTTCATTTACATTCCTTGGGATTGACAGCTTATAGTTGCTTCACCATGTCTGTTTTCTCTTTTTACATGTGTCAGAGGGCTATGTTGCTAGTGATGACAAAAGTGGGAATTTGTGGGACTCCTTCTCTATCCACCTGACCTCTGACACCTGCCTCTGAGTCAACCTCCTTGTGTATACTTGGTAGAAGGTTCGATTTCAAAGAATACTCCACTGCCCTTCAATCTTCAAGAAGCAATGCCAGAAGCCTTTCCTATTATAACAGGGTGGTTAAGTTCCAGGACAATATTTCCAAGTCATACACGAAGAACTGCACCAGTTTGCCAATCTTTGCATTTTCAGGTTGATAAAGATGCGAACGTGTTTAAAATAATCTTCCTTTTGTGCAAGGGATCTCATGTGATGTCAAACATCTGCTACTGTTATTGCCAAAAAAAAAACATCTTGAGCACTTACAATTACACAACAAAATTGTTTATGTTTGAATAGTTTTGAGATTGTTTCGTGTTATTAGTAAAACCCTCAATTATTCTGCAGTAAATGCAATGTGTATCATGTGTTGATGGCTGTCAGCACTGTGGTGGCACCAGTGCTGGTTCATGCATCTTCAATTTGACACCTTTTGCATGTTCAATAGTGTAGGGGGACGAGCTGAGAATAGTTCACAGGTTAGCGTAACATTGAGGGCTGAAGGGCCTGTTCTGCGCTGTATTGTTCTATGACACCAATCATGAGAATTCTGCTGACTATTTCCTCAACCATCCTCTGATCTCTTCCACAGATGATCTTTAGATGCCTATAGGCCCCATCCCCTTCATCTTGTAATATTTTGAAATGAACCAAAGAGTATCATTTACATTTTGACTCAAGGTCAATTAACTTTTCAATAATCTTACAATTATATTAATCTTTACCATTACCATTTGTCATTCATTAGCAATACTTGTTACATTTAGCTTAGTTTGAGAAGACAAAGACTCAATGTGGGCCTGCAGAACTGTTGCAGGTTACCTACATGACGAGTAACAAAGCTGCATTGTATAAATCTGTTTGGGTACGGGGTATGACATGGTTTATAGAAGGAATTTGATCATTTGTTATTTATTGGTCAGCAAGATGTATTTAATATATCACTGAATCATCTTATGAAGATCATTGATCTCATGGTTCAACCAACATGTTTCTGTTGAGAAATCTGTTGCATCACATCCCAACATAAATTGCAAAAGATTCTAAAAGTGGGTGGGTACAGATAATAAAAGTTAAATATAAAATAGATGGAGTGAAAGTGATTTAGACTTCCACATTTTATTAACTCGTGTAAGATATTAAACTTAATCAGTATCTCAACTAGTTTGTTCATTTTTGTTTTTCTGATTCTCTTTAATTACACACCCATGTTCCACACATTGTGAGCTGACTGAGCATATGAGTGTGACTACAACCATCTCATGATCTGCTAGAACCAAGTTAGTTCTGAATAGACAAAATTACTTGGCTGGTGCCTGTTTCCCAATGTGATCATGTGTAAGATAAGGCACCACGCTTGCAAAACATATAGTCTCACTAAGCAGAAATGGGTACTTCGGGAAATTTTTCATGGAACCACAGACAGATAAACCACAGGAAACTGCCACTTGGGTCATTATGCCTGTATCAGCATTGGAAAGTGATATTCAATTAATTCAACTTCCTTGCTCTTTCCCCAATAGCCCATCACCTATATATTAAATGACCCTTTAAAAGTGAATGCTTTATTATATGACGATGCTGTGACTTTAAGCTATTTTTCCTCTCTCTCAGTTTCAGTTGGAAGCTGGGGTTTCTCTTCCTACTGCAAGCATTGCAGATATCCTAGATAAATCTAGTCCCAGTTACTTCTGAAGAATAGGCTGGGACTATTTTCCCTGGAGTGTCAAAGGCTGAGGGGTAACCTTAAAGAGGTTTATAAAATCATGAGGGGCATGCATTGGGTGAATAGACAAGGTCTTTTCCCTGGGGTGGGGGAGTCCGGAACTAGTAGGCATAGGTTTAGGGTGAGAGAGGAAAGATTTAAAAGGGACCTAAGGGGCAACGTTTTCACGCAGAGGGTGGTGTGTACACTTTTAAAATGGTATTTAGTATATCAGTGATGGGCTATTAGGGAAAGAAGTAGGATTAACTAGATATCACTTTCCAATGCTGATAGAAGTATAATGACTCAAATGGCAGAGTCCTGTGGTTTATCAGTTCTATGAAAATTTTTGCGTACTGACTGTACATTTTTTTGCAAGTGTGGTGTCTTATCCATCATATGGTTATATTGGGACACAGGGGAGTGAGTGTTGCCAAACAAACAGACTTTGGAGTGCAGGTTCATAGTCCCTCGAAAACGGAATTGCAGATAGACAGGGTAGTGAAGAAGGCATTTGACACGCTTGCCTTTATCGGTCAGTATGGAGAAAGCGAGGACTGCAGATGCTGGAGATCAGAGTTGAGAGTGTGGTACTGGAAAAGCACAGCAGGTCAGTTATCACCCGAGAAGCAGGAGAATTGATGTTTCGGGCATAAGCCCTTAATCAGCCTGATTTCTGATGAAGAGCTTATGCCTGAAACATTGATTCTCCTGCTCCTCAGATGCTACCTGATCTGCTGTGCTTTTCCAGCACCACACCCTTGACTCTTTATTGGTCAGAGCATTGATTGTAGGAATTAGGATGTCAGGCATGCCATGTTGCAGCTGTACAGGATATTGGTGAGGCCACTTTTGGGATACTGTTCAATTCTGGTCTCCTTGCTTTAGGAAAGATGTTGTGAAACTTGAAAGGGTTCTGAAAGTATTTACAAGGATGTTGCCAGGGTTGGAGGGTTTGAGCTACAGGGACAGGCTGAACAGGTTGGGGATTGTTTTCCCTTGAGTGCCGAATGCTGAGGGGTGACCTTTATAGAAGTTTATAAAATCATGAGGGTCATGAATAGGGTGAACAGCCAAGGTCTTTTCCCCAGCATGGAGGAGTCCAGAACTAGATGGCATAGGTTTAAGGTGAGAGGGGAAAGATTTAAAAGGGACGTAAGGGTCAATTTTTTCACACAGGCAGTGGTGTGTATGAAATGAGCTGCCAGAAGAAGTGGTGGAGGATGGTATAATTACAACATTTAAAAGGCATCTGGATGGTATATGAATAGGAAGAGTTTAGAAGGACATCGGCCATGTGCTGGCAAATGGGATTAGATTAATTTAGGATACCTGGTCAGCACGGAGGAGTTGGACCGGAGGGTCTGTATCTATGACTCGAAGTTCTTTCTTCTTTTGCTGTATTTTAACTGTAGCACTTGAATAAATAGTGTTTTGCTTAACATCAAGTAGTGTGACCAATCGAATTGCGTCTAGAACAAAGCATTTTACATTTGCTTTTAAAATAAGAAGGTAGCCTAGACCCTAACTTTTTCTTAAAATATTTTGAGATGCTCTGGATTGGTCCATGACAATACTGAATTTGTTATGCACCTTTTAGATTATGCATTCCAGCTAACAGCTACTACAGTAATTTTTTTTTTCTCACACTGTCTCTGAATCTTCATTAATCATCTTAGATCCTTCTATCACTGAAACAGTTTGTCTCTAAATTTTCAATATCAAAATCCTTCATGATTTTCAATACCTTCATGAGAACACCTCTTCAAGTTTCATTTTAGAACATAGAACATAAAACATAGAAGAATACAGCGCAATACAGGCCCTTCGGCCCTCGATGTTGCACCGATCCAAGCCCACCCAACCTACACTAGCCCACTATCCTCCATATAACTATCCAATGCCCGCTTAAATGCCCATAATGAGGGAGAGTCCACACTGCTACTGGCAGGGCATTCCATGAACTCACGACTTGCTGAGTAAAGAACCTACCCCTAACATCTGTCCTATATCTACCCCCCCTTAATTTAAAGCTATGCCCCCTTGTAATAGCTGACTCCATACGTGGAAAAAGATTCTCACTGTCGACCCTATCTAAACCTCTAATCATCTTGTACACCTCTATCAAGTCACCCCTAAACCTTCTTTTCTCCAATGAAAACAACCCCAAGTGCCTCAGCCTTTCCTCATACGATCTTTCTACCATACCAGGCAACATCCTGGTAAACCTCCTCTGCACCAGTTCCAGTGCCTCCACATCCTTCCTATAGTATGGCGACCAAAACTGCACACAATACTCCAGATGCGGCCGCACCAGAGTCTTATACAACTGCAATATGACCTCAGTACTCCGGAACTCAATTCCTCTACAAATAAAAGCCAGTACGCCATATGCCTTCTTCACCGCACTATTTACCTGGGTGGCAACTTTCAAAGATCTGTGTACATGGACACCAAGATCCCTCTGCTCATCCACGCTACCAAGTATCCGTCCATTAGCCCAGTACCCCATCTTTTTATTACTCTTACCAAAGTGAATCACCTCACACTTAGCTACATTGAACTCCATTTGCCACCTTTCTGCCCAGTTCTGCAGCTTATCTATATCCTGCTGTAACCTGCCACATCTTTCCTCACTGTCTACAACTCCTCCGACTTTCGTATCATCCGCAAACTTGCTCACCCAACCTTCTAACCCCTTCTCCAGGTCATTTATAAAAATGACAAACAGCAATCGTCCCAAAACAGATCCTTGCGGAACACCGCTAGTGACGGCATTCCAAGATGAACCTTTGCCATCAACTACTACCCTCTGTCTTCTTCCAGCCAGCCAACTCCTAATCCAAACCTCCAACTCACCCTCAATGCCATACCTCCGTATTTTTTGCAGTAGTCTACCATGGGGAACCTTATCAAACGCCTTACTAAAATCCATATACACCACATCTACCGCTTTCCCCTCGTCCACCTCCTTAGTCACCTTCTCAAAGAATTCAATAAGGTTTGTGAGGCTCGACCTGCCCTTCACAAAACCATGCTGACTATCCTTGATCACAATATTCCTATCCAGATGTTCATAAATCCTATCCCTTACAATTCTCTCTAAGATTTTGCCCACAACAGAAGTGAGACTCACCGGCCTATAGTTACTAGGGTTATCCCTACTCCCCTTCTTGAACAAGGGAACCACATTTGCTAGCCTCCAATCTTCTGGCACTACTCCTGTAGACAACGAGGACATAAAAATCAAGGCCAATGGCTCTGCAATCTCCTCCCTTGCTTCCCAGAGAATCCTAGGATAAATGCCATCAGGCCCAGGGGACTTATCTATTTTCACCCTTTCCAGAATTTCCAACACCTCTTCTCTACATACCTCAAAGCCATCCATTCTACTTAATTGTGACTCAGTACTCACATTGACAACAATGTCCTGTTCCTGATTGAATACTGACGAAAAGTATTCATTCAATGTCTCCCCAATCTCTTCAGCCTCCACACGCAACTTCCCACTATTATCCTTGACTGGACCTATTCCTACTCTAGTCATTCTTTTATTCCTGACATACCTATAGAAAGCCTTAGGGTTTTCCCTAATCCTACCAACTAAGGACCTTTCATGTCCCCTCCTTGCTGCTCTTAGCTCTCTCTTCAGGTTCTTCCTGGCTACCTTATAACTCTCAATCGCCCCAATTGAACCTTCACGCCTCATCTTTACATAGGCCGCCCTCTTCCATTTAACAAGGGATTCCAATTCCTTATTAAACCTCGGCTCCCTCACTCGACCCTTTCCTCCCTGCCTGACGGGTACATACTTATCAAGGACACTCAATAGTTGCTCCTTGAACAAGCTCCACATATCAATTACGCTCTTGCCTTGAAGCTTACTTTTCCAAGCCACACATCCTAAGTCATGACTCACCGCATCATAATTTCCCTGCCCCCAGCTATAACTCTTGCCCTGTAGTGCACACTTATCCCTCTCCATCACTAGAGTAAAAGTCACCGAATTGTGGTCACTGTCCCCAAAGTGCTCACCTACCTCTAATTCTAACACCTGGCCTAGTTCATTACCCAGAACCAAATCCAGTATGGCCTCACCTCTTGTTGGCCTATCTACATATTGTGTCAGGAAACCCTCCTGCACACATTGGACAAACACTGACCCATCTAACAAACTTGAGCTATAGCTTTCCCAATCAATATCAGGAAAGTTAAAGACCCCATTACAACCACCCTATTACTTTCACTCTTCTCTTGAATCATCCTCGCAATCCTTTCTTCTACGTTTCTAGGACTATTAGGAGGCCTGTAAAAACCTCCTAACAGGGTGAGCTCACCTTTCCTATTCCTAATCTCAGCCCAAACTACCTCAGATGGCGAGTCTTCATCCATCGTCCTTTCCACAGCTGTAATACTATCTTTGACAAGCAATGCCACACCTCCCCCTCTTTTACCCCCACCTCTGACCCTACTAAAACATTTAAACCCTGGGACCTGCAACAGCCAATCCTGTCCCTGTTCTACCCATGTCTCCGTAATAGCCACAACATCGAAGTCCCAGGTACCAACCCACGCTGCAAGTTCACCTACCTTATTTCGTATACTTCTTGCATTGAAGTATACACACTTCAAGCCACTTTCCTGTTTACAGGCACCCTCCTTTGAAATTGATGCCATGTTCCTAACCTCCCTACACTCCAGGTCCTGCACCCTAAAGCTACAGTCTGGGTTCCCATGCCCCTGCAGAGTTAGTTTAAACCCCCCCCCCCAAGAGCACTAGCAAACCTCCCACCAAGGCTACTGGTGCCCCTCAGGTTCAGGTGCAGACCATCCTGTTTATAGAGGTCCCACTTTCCCAAGAAAGAACCCAGAATTTTCTAAGAAGTCACCCAGTTAATCCAGTCTCACTTAATTTAGAGATGCCAGTGTCGGACTGGGGTATACAAAGTTAAAAATCACACATCAGGTTATAGTTCAACAGGTTTAATTGGAAGCACTAGCTTTCAGAGCGCTGCTCCGTCATCAGGCGGTTGTGGAGTACACAATTGTAAGACCTAGAATTTATAGCAAAAGTTTACAGTGTGATGTAACTGAAGTTATACATTGAAAAATACTTTGTTTGTTAAGTCTCTCATCTGTTAGAATGACCATGTTAGTTTCACTTGTTTCATATGTAAATCACAAAACCTTTTTTAAAAGTTACATTCTCAGGTTAACTTTAAGAACTGGTGTTAGTCCCCTGTGTGCTGTTGTCTGTGCCATAATGTTTAGACTGATTCTAATCTAAAAAGTGATTTAACAGAGTCTTACATGGATTTATGCAGTTTTTGAGCAAAGTACAATGTAATTGTGCAAGTACAAATTCACTCCACAAATGTATATACGTTTGTGTGTTTGTATGTATGTGTGTCTGGGGTGTGTGTGTGAGAGAGAGAGAGAGAGAGAGAGAGAGAGAGTGCACATGTGTGTGCGAGTGTAAAGGGGTCTAAGTCTGTGAGAGGGC
The DNA here is from genome assembly GCF_037043375.1 of Chiloscyllium plagiosum. Taxonomy (NCBI): domain Eukaryota; kingdom Metazoa; phylum Chordata; class Chondrichthyes; order Orectolobiformes; family Hemiscylliidae; genus Chiloscyllium; species Chiloscyllium plagiosum. The sequence continues at coordinate 28,686,081 of NW_028270143.1, read as the reverse complement.
ATGTGTGAGTGTGGGAGTGTGTGTGGATGTGTATCTGGGGTGGGAGGTTGAGAGTGTCTGTGAGAGAGAGAGGGAGTGTATACGTGTGTGTGTGGGAGTGTAAAGGGGTCTAAGTCTGTGAGAGGGTGCATGAGTGAGTGTCGGAGCTTGTGTGTCCATAGGTGTGTGTGTACAGTGCAATGGGGTCACCTGAAGTGAGACATGAAGCCAAGGTCCCGGTTGAGTCCCTCCCTATGGGTACTGAACTTAGCTATCAGCCTCTACTTGGCCACTTTTTGCTGCTGCCTATCCCGAAGTCCGCCTTGGAGGATGGTCACCCGAAGATCCAAGGTCGAATGATCTGGACCACTGAACTGTTCTCCAACTGGGAGGGAACACTCCTGTCTATTGTTTATTATGCGTTGCCCCTTCATCGTTGCCATAGCCTCTGCTCAGTTTCCCCAATATACCATGCCTCAGGGCATCCTTGCCTGCAGCGTATGAGATAGGCAATGATGGCGGAGTTGCATGAATACCTGCCACATACATGGTGGGAGGTGTCCCCACATGTAATGGTGGTATCCATGTCCACACTCTGATACGTCTTGCAGCGCCGACTGTGACAGGGTTGTATGAAGTTGTCCTGAACGCCAGGCAGTTTGCTATGAACAATGATCTGTTTGAGGTTTGGTGGTTGTTTAAAAGCGAACAGTGAAGGTGTGGAGAAGGTCTTGGCGAGGTGCTCATCCTCATTGATAATGTGCTGTAGGCTGCGAAGAACATAGCGTAGTTTTTTGGCTCCTGGGAAATACTGAACAACGACGTGTACCCTATCGGTTGCAGCATGTGTCTGCCTCCTGAGGAGGTCATTTTGGTTCCCTGCTGTGGCACATTGTAACTGGCGGGTGAAAGAAGTGAAACTAACATGGTCACTCTAACAGATGAGAGACTTAACAATCAAGCTATTTTTCAATGTATAATTATCACATTGTAAACTTTTACTATAAATTCTGTGTCTTACAATTGTGTCCTCCACAACCACCTGATGAAGGAGTCGCACTCCGAAAGCTGGTGCTTCCAATTAAACCCGTTGAACTATAACCTGGTGTCGTGTGATTTTTAATTTCGTACTGTTGCTTTTAGTGACTGAAGTCTTTCATTGCTAGAACTGCGCTAATAAACTACTTCTACAACCTTTTCAAAGTCTTTACCTCATTCCTGAAGTGTGTCCAGAATTGGGCATGAAATTCCAACTGCAGCCCATCGAGTATAACTTTATTGTGTTTGTTCTCCAAGTTTCTATTAAAGGACCCAACATTTCCTTTTTACTGCTATATAGTCATTATATTCTAAAATATTGTGCATGTGGTGAGCGTATTATCTTTGAAATTAGCAGGGCCAGTAGTCAATCCCCAATAATCTCAATCATCAAAGGGTGAAGGCAATGTTGTAATGATATGTGGCTGGACTATTGATCCAAAGACCTGGTAATATTCAGGGGCCAAAGGCTTAAGTTCCACCAGAGCGGGAGGTGGTATCCGAATTCAATAAAGCCTGAAATTGAAAGTCTAACATGTCCATAAAACCATTGTCATTCAAACCCAGCTGGTGCACTAATGTCCTTCGGGGATCAAAATCTCCCACCTTAAATGCTCTGCCCGACATATGTAAATCCAGAACCACAGCGATGTAGTTGATTTTCAACTGCCCTCTGAAATTACTGAGCAAGCCTTTCAGTTGTATCAGCCAGTTAAAAATTCCCCTATAAAGGAACAAAAACGGATAATCCACCCAGCATCGTCCAAGGCATCGAAAATGGCAGTGGCAATCTCAGCCCTTTAAACCTGCAATATGGTCCATGCCAATTTCTGGGGGTGGCTCCCACATTGAGGGAGATGTCTCAAGTAACAGTTGACATAGTAATACACACAAGATCATTTATCTTAATGTCCCAGACAAGCCCATTACCACTGGTGAGTATGCCCTTTATCATTGGCAGCATCTACCCAGCAGTGATATATAGTAAAGAGGGAATAGCCCTAAAAGCCAACATTGATTTCAGACCCCATGAAGTCTCATGGTATTAGATCAAAAATTGGCAAACTTCTGCTGATTACCATGTACTGCTCCTGAGAACACACCACTCAGCAGAGAAATCAGATCCCTATATGTTGAACACTACGTCAAGGAAGCACTGGGGTGGCAAGGAGACATAATATACCCTGACGTGGATTTGAATGCCTGTCACTAAGATTGGCTTGATTGAGCTATGTGAAACTAAAAGGCATAGTTGCTAGACTGTGTCTGGGGCAAATGGTGAGGAAACCAACAAGAGGGAGAAGTACACTTGACCCCATCGTCACCAATCTGCCTGCTACAGATGCATATGTCGATGACAGCATTGGTAAGAGCGACCATTGCACATTCCTGGTGGAGATGAAGTGCCATTAAAGTTACCCTGTGTTGTGTAGTGTGGCACGACTAGCATGCTAAATAGGATAAACTTTGAGATCTAACAGTTCAAGATAGGGGATCCACGATGCACTGTGGGCTACTGGATATATCCCTCGCTCCACCACTACCATCAGGCCAAGGGATTAACCCTGGTTCAAGGAAAATTGCAGAAGTACATACCAAAAGCATCATCAGGCATATCTAAAAATGAGAAGTCAACTTGATGAAATTACAACACAGGATTATTTGTGTGGTAATCAGCATAAGCAGCAAGTGATCGACACAGCAAAGCAATTCCACAACCAACAGATCAGACCTAAACTCTGGTCCTGCCATATCCAGTTGTAAATGGTGATGGCAGTTAAGCAACTCACCGGAGGTGGTGGCTCTACAACTCTCGATGTGTGGAGATTCAACACATAGATTATGCGCCAAAGACTGAAATATGCACAAAAAGCATCAGTCAGAAATGCAAAGCAGATGATTTAGCCCCACCAGACATTCCCAGAATCACAGATGCCAGTCCTCAGCCAATTCGATTCATTCCACAATATCAACAAATGGCTGAGTGCACTGGATGCTGCCAAGGCTATGGCCCCCAATGACATTCTATCAAGTCTTGAAGATGGTTCCAGCATAGCTACATGACAATACAACACAAAAAGAGCAGGACAAATCCAACTTGGATAATTACCACTCATCAACATACTTATGATCATCAGTGATCTCAGTTCCAGGGCACCACTCAGGAATTCCACAGAGTAGTGTCTGAGGTTCAAACATCTTCAGGTGCTTCATTAATGACCTTACCTCCATCATTAGGTCAGATGTGGTGATGGTCACTGATAATTGCACAATGTTTAGCACCTTCTGTGACCCCTCAGATCCTGAAGTAACCTATGTTTAAATGCATCAAGACCTGGACACTATCTGGGTTTGGGTTGAAAAATGGCAAACAACACTTGTGTCACACAAATGCCAGATAATAGACATTTCCAATGTAGATAATGGACATCTCCAATAAGAGACAATCATTATCATCCCTTGACATTCAATGTCAGTTTTGCCATCATTGAATCCCCACAAACAACATTCTGGGGGGGGGGGGGGGGTTACTATTAACCAGAGATTCAACTGGACTAGGCACATAAATGAAGTGGCCACAATATCAGGGTAGAGGTTGGAATACTGCAGTGAGTAACAAACCTCCCAAAGCCTGTCCACCACCTACAAGCAGGAGTGTGATGGAATACTCCCACTCGCATGGATGAGTGCAGCTCCACTACAATACACAAGATGATTGACACAAACCAGGGCAATGATATGCACTTGATTTTGCATCACATTCCACAGGCAACCACTCCCTCCACCACCGATGCTCAGTAGCAACAGTGTATCCATGTAGAAATTTAGCAAGTCTTCCTGGCTATTACCTTTCAATCCCATCCAAAAGGATAATAGCAGCAGATACATGAAGTTACCCTTCAAGCAAGTCTCCATCCTGACCGAGATATTGTGGTCCTTACTGGGTCAAAATTCTGAAACTCCCTTACTAACAGCATGGAGAGTATACCCACACCAAATGGGTGGAAGCAATTCAAGGAGTGCAGCTCACAATCACCTGCTCAATGGCAATAAGGGATCAGCATTAAATACTAATTCAGCTAATGTCACCCCATCCCATAAACAAATTTTAAAAATGTCCTTGAATTGAGTGGCTTACTTAGCCATTTCTGAAAGTAGTTAGGAGTCAATTAAATCGCTGTCTGGAACCATGTGGGCTGGAATGGACGAGGATGGCAGATTTGATTCCTTAGAGGACATTAACCAACCAGTTTTTATGACAGTGTTCACCATTAAGATAGCTTTTTAATCCAGATTATTATTGAACTCAAATTTCACTACCTTTCCATGGTGAGATTCAAACGGATGTCCTCAGAACATTAGCCTGTGGCTGTAGATTAATGGAGGTTACCATTACACCACCACCTTCCCCTAGCATCATTCAGCAGTGTGATTACTACTTCTTCATTCCTCAATTCAACCCATATATCTTCATTTGATGCTCACAGGAACATAGGTGCAGGTGGTGGTCATTCTGCCCCTCAGGCTTATTTTGTCATTCTAAATCATGGCTGATTGCCTACATCAAACCATTTTCTCCAAAGTATTGGAACATGACTGACTAGGACAGTATTAGAGTCATGCAGCACAGAAACAGACCCTTCAGTCTAAGCAAACCATAATCCCAAACTAAACTAGTCCAACTATCTGGTTTAGGTCCATACCCTTCAAACATTTCATTCATGTACTTACCTCTGTTTTTTAAACTGTAACTGTACCTGCATTCAACAACTCCTCTGGAAGTTCATTCCATACATTAACCCTGTGTAAACAAAATTGCCCGTGTCTTTTTTAAATCTGCTCCTCTCTCCATAAAAATATGCCCTCTAGTCTTGAAATCCTCCATCCCAGAGAATTAACACATCATTCACCTCACCTATGCTCATAATTTTATAAACCTCTAAAGGTCACCTCTCAGCTTCCTACATTCCAGTGAAAAAAGTCCCAGCTTATCCAGCCTCTTCTTGTAACTCAAACCCTCCATTTCTGACAATATCCTAGTAAATCTCTTCGGAACCCTCTCCAACTTAATAATATTCTTCATATAACAGGGAGACCAGAACTGGACAGTACTGAAGAACAGACCTCACCAACAGCCTGTACAACCTCAACATGGCATCTCAACTCCTATGTTCAAAGGTCTGAGCAACAAAGATGAGCATGCCTTCTTAACCACCCAACTTGTAAGTGATGCAAACTTCAAAGTATTATGCAGCTGAATCCTATAGCCTTTGTTCTACAACACTATCCACGGCCCTACTTTTAATTGTATAGGTCCTGCCTTTGCTTGCTTTACCAAAATGCAGTAGCTCGCATTTATCCAAATTAAACTCCATCTGCCACTCTTCAGCCCATTGATCCAATTATCAACATCTCTTTGTAATTTTAGGTAACCTTCTTCATTGATCACTATACCACCAATCTTGCTGTCATCTGGGAAGTTACTAACCATGCTTTCTATATTCTCACCTGAACCAGTTATATAAATGGTAAACAAAAGTGGATCAAGCACCAATCTCTGTGGAACATTACTGGTCACAACCATCCACTATCACTGTTGCCTTATGTTAAGCCAATTTTGTATCCAATTGGCAAGCTCACCCTGAATCCTACATGATCTAAATATAAAATAGTTTATCATGCAGAACCTTATCAAAAGCTTTACTAAAGTCCAAGTAAACAATGTCTAGCGCTCTGCCCTCAATCTTTCTGGTTACTTCTTCAAAAACACTTAAATCAAATTTGAGGCACATAATTTCACTTGCACAAAACCAAGTTGAGTATCCCTAATCATTCCTTACCTCTTCAAATGCTTACAAATCCTATCTTTCAGAAGCATTTCCAACAAGGTACTCACCACTGAAGTAGCAGATAGTGAAGGGGACTGTCAGAATACAGCAGAATATAGATAGATTGGAAAGTTGGGCAAAGAAATGGAAGATGGAATTCAATCTGGACAAATGCAAAGTGATGCATTTTGGAAGATCCAATTCAAGAGTGAACTATACAGTAAATGGAAAAGTCTTGGACAAAATTGATGGAGAGAGATTTGGGTGTTCAGGTTCATTGTTCCCCGAAGGTGGCAATGCAGGTCAGTAGAGTGGTCAAGAAGGCATATGACAGGCTTTCCTTCAACAGATGGGTATTGAGTACAACAGCTGGCAGGTCATGTTAGTTCTGAGACTTTGGTTCGGCCATATGTGGAATACTGCGTATAGTTCTGGTCACCACATTATCAAAAGGATGTGGATGCTTTGGAGAGGGTGTAGAGGAGGTTCACCAGGATGTTGTCTGGTATGGAGAGTGCTAGCTATGAGAAGAGGTTGAGTAGATTAGGATTATTTTCATTGGAAAGAAGGTGGTTGAGGTGGGACCCAAATGAGGCCTACAAAACCATGAGGTGTAGACAGGGTGGATAGCAAGAAACTTTTTCCCAGAGTTGGGAACTCAATTACTAGGGTCACAAGTTCAAAGTGAAAGGAGAGAAGTTTATAGGAAATAGGAGTGGAAAGTTCTTTACCCAGAGGGTGGTGGGTGCCTGGAATGCATTGCCAGCAGAGGTGGTAGGGGCAGGAACAACAACATAATTTAAGATGTATCTAAACAATACATGAATGGGCAAGGAGCAAGGGATACTGATCCTTAGAAAATAGGCAGATTTAGATAGAGAATATAGATCAGCACAAGCTTGGAGGGCTGAAGGGCCTGTTCCTGTGCTGTAATGTTCTTTGTTCACTGAAGTCAGACTCTCAGGTCTATATTTTGCAGACTTCTCCTCACATCTCTTCTTAACAAAGGCACAGCATGAGCCACTCGCCAGTCATTTGCATTTACGTATGATACAAAATATTTCTGCAAGGTGCCTGATACATGCCTCGTTAATTTCCCACAAAGTCCTGGAATATGCTAGATCAGGTCCCAGCGATTTATCCACCTTTATATTTTCTAAGACCTCCAAGCACTTCCTCTCCTGTAATGTGAATTGTATACAAACAAGTATTTATTTCCCCAAGTTCTCTAGCCTCCACTTCTTTCTCCACAGTAAAAACTGATGCAAAATATTAATTTAATATCTCTCCCATCTGCTGAGGTTTAACACAATGACCTCGTTGATCTTTAAGGGGGCCTAATCACACTCTAGTTGCTCTCGCTCTTAATGTATTTGCAGAATCTCCCTGAATTATCCTTAAGCTTATTTGCAAAGGTTATCTTATGTCTGCTGTTTGCCCTCTTAAGTAGGCCCCTACACTCTTTTCTTCAAGAGATTTATTTGAACCCAGTTGTTTAAATCTAATATATGATTATTTTTTATCCTTGACTAGAATCTCAATATCTTTATTCATCCATTGTTCTGAAATCCTACCAGGATCACCTTTTCCTCTATCATTTTTATAAGCATATAAAAGGTGTCCATGTTTCTACATGTTTTGAAAGGATAATTTAAGGTAAACTAAAAAAAACTAACCAGCAATAGTACAATATTTGTAGTCTGCAAACAGTTTAGTCAAGACAAATGAAGTTTCAAATTACCACCTTTAGGAATGCCACTATTATTACTATTAAAAGATGTCAATTATATCAATAGTGACTGATACTTTAAATATACACTGACCACTATGACAAACAGCAGACAATAGGACAGATATTTTATGACTGAATTTATATATTTTACAAAGTTATAAAACACAGGTCAATACTTTATTAGGAATGATACTATTTCCTGTTCAGAAACAAATTGCAAACTAAAACAACTGAAAATTTAGATACATTGAGCTGAAGGATCAAGAAATTATAGAAAAATAGCTTTCTAGTGTAGGCCAGACGGCAGCAAGCTAACAGGCATCACTTTCTGTAGAGTTAACCAGTAACACAGTAATAACGAACTGCTTAAATTTTCCAACTTAGCAGTCCTGTTTAGATTCATATGATATAGACAGATACAGTTGGATCATCTCACATTTAAACAAGTTATCAAGGGACTATGTTACTTATCAAAAATGTTCACAGTTGGTATACTTAAACCCTACAAAAAAGAAATCACAGAGGCTTATTTGTTGTTCATCACTTCAGATAAATAAAAGCAACTTGTGAAGTTACAAGTGTTTGCAAATGCAAGCAGAGTTCGGAAAATCATGCGTTTAGTGTTCAAGTCCTTTTCCATCTCAACTCTTCAGGTCTTTGCCATGCAGCTTGCAGAGTTCAATGAAGAACCTAAAGATGCACTTTTAAAAAATAATTTTATTCATTCTTTTTCATGCTGAATCAAAATCTGAACTATTGACCTTTTTTTCTTTTTTCCATGTTTCTTATGCTTCTTTTTCTTCTTCAATTTCTCCTGAGCAACATTTAAAAGAATTAGTATAAATACAGTATCAAGAGATCACAAAATGCAAATGGACGCCTTATTCTATAATACCATTTCAAATGGCCTGGGGGAAAAAAAAAAGAAAATTTGATCAAACTAAGCAATATGAAATAAGTTTACTTGTTCTGTTTGGCAGACAGAAATAATTATGTACTGGGACTCAGAACTCCTGAATTAGACTAAATTTTAAAAAGGATAAACACAGAAAATAGGAGTACGAGACCATTCGGTGCTTTGAGTCTGATCCACCATTCAATGTGATTGTGGCTGATCATCCAACTTGGTATCTTGTTCCTGCTTTCTCCCCTTACCCTTTGATCCCTTTAATCCTATGAATTATGTCAACTCCTACTTGAAAAGATTTATTCTTTTGGTCTGAACCCACTTTCTGTGGCAGAGAATCTCACTTTATACTCAGCGAGCCATGCATTTGCCCACTCACTCAACATCCAGATCACATTGAAGCATCTCTACATCCTCAGTACAGGTCACCCTTCCACCCAGCTTTGTGTCATCTACAAGCATTACAGTTCCATCATTAAATTATTAATATATATTGTGAATAGGTGGGGTCCAGCACTGATCCCTGAAGTATTCTACTAGTCACAGGATGCCACTAAGAAAAAGACCTATTTATTCCATTGTTTTGTGCCTGTTACAACCCTTCACAACTCTACTACTCAAATCCTTGAAAAATGCCAGTACATTTGTTAACTAGGATTCCCTATTTGTAAATCTAGGCTGACTCGGCCCGATCCTGTTAGCCAACAAATAGCCATTTAATTTGATGAAAAGGAAAGCTATTTTTCATTTTGGATAATATGCTGTACTAACTATTTAGAATCCCATTTTCCAAATTACGTATTATACAAAGAAATAATCCTGAAGAAGCTGGAGGAATGTGTCCGCTTTTTGGGAAAATGTTTGCTGAACTTTGGTAGACTATTTGCACATCATTCATAACAGAACTTTTCCTGATATTTGTTTCAGCTACATTTTAAAAATTACACTTTCAAAAAAAAATTACAGAAAATTATAGGGGCCCTGCAGTCATAACATCTTTCAGCCAGGATGAAGTCTTGGAGAGTTGGATTGCTGCCCATCACTGGAGCTGGCAGGACCAGAACTCTATAGTAAGGACTGCCAGGGCTGCAGGCAGGCCCATGGAGGAGGTTTGATAGACCAGAGTGAAGCAAGTCAGTGTACTCGCAAGTATTGACTGCCTAGGTGCGTCAATGACGCAAAACTAATTAAACATTTCATAAAATCATAGAAGTGTGGAAGTAGGCCGTTCAGCCTGTCAAGTCACACTGACCTTCTGAAGAGCATCCCACCTAGACCCACTCCCCCACAATATCCCTGTAACTGTGCATTTCCCATGACTAATCCACCTAACCTGCACATATCTGGACACTATTGGCAATTTAACATGGCCAATCCACCGAACCTGCACACCTCTGGACTATGGGAAGAAACTGGAACACCCAGCAGAAACCCAAACACGGGGAAAACAGTTGCCTGAGAGTGGAACTGAACCCGGGACCTGGAGCTATGAGGCAGCAGTGCTAACCACTGGGCCACTGTACTGCATTTGTAAAAATGGCATCCTAATCATCATGATTAGATATCTGTTAGTTAGAGATGAACAGCATGTTTATATGACCATGAGTTTTGGCGGATATAACATTTCCATGATTCAAAAAGTCTGGTTACTTATAAATGACTCGTCAATTTCAAATTTGAGTTTGAACTTAAACAGGCAACTGAACATAAAACACAGTGAGCAATACTTAGAGTCATGGAGAAGAACAATAAAGCAAAAAAATGTTAGGTGCAAGTTGTTCAGAAGAATCTTCTGAATGTTGAATGACGTGAACAAGTTTAGACTAGAGGAGTTATTTGAAGCAATTCAGTTGTTTTCTTGTCCTGCTGTCAGCAGCATTCACTAATTTGGGGCATAGGAGAAATTGTGATTGCAGGAAAGAAAGCTGTCTAGCAAAGCTGACAGATGGACAGTAAAATGCATGTGTTAAGTAATAATCAAGGCTAGAGAATGGAAATAAACTTTAGAAAGCAGCGTTTTAAATAGGAGTAAAGCTAGAGGGAATGCAGGCTCAAATACATGCACTGTTAAGCATGAGAATACAAAGATAGAAGGCCATAAAACTTGCAAACAAGATCCTTGTGTCCTATATATCCAAATGCAGACCAAGAGCAACTGGGCAGTAATGAACTTGCAGAAAAATTTAACCAGAAGACAGCTGAAAAGATTGCTCTGTGCACATTATTAGTCAGATATAAAAGGGATAGAAAGACGCAGTGAAATTTAGTAAGCTATTACGAGGATATTACTAAGATGAAGTGTTATGGGTTAAGTATAGAGAATTCATAAATTAGGGAATTTTCACCAGAGTTGACGAGGTTAAGATGACTCTGATGGAGGTCTTTAGGGTTAAGAGAAAATTAATTAATCAGACTATTTTCACTGGTCCACAAAGCATTAATGAAAGAAAAATTCTAAAATAAAAACAAGTAGTTAAGCAAAATTAGCAATAGCCTTTGTATGGAGATAGAATGAGCAATTCCTGCCAGAGTATGACTGAAGCAGACTTTACCTTTTAAGATAGTAATGAAAGAGCTGCCAACACAAATGTAATATTTAAGAATAAGGTACTAAGTTTAAATTAATCAACTTCCAAATTTTACAGAAACACTGGCCTCAACCAACTTATGTACATTCTTGACTCAGTGCATTACAAGTAATTTCCAAATATTTTCAAACTTTATTCCAAATATTCTTCATTGATTATCTAGTTCACTGAAATTTTAATCAAAATTCAGTACATTAAGATCAATTCCCAGAAATTTGCCACAGAGCCTAACAATACATGAATAATATTGCAGATAAAGGAGTAAGAGAATCTGTTCGTGTGTTAGTATTCAATCATAATCTTTATCTAATGCTTGCTGTTTAATATTTGTTCTCTATTAATTATTAGAAGTTACATAATTTCTCTAATATATCTTGAGAGCGGCACAAGTGGATAACTTGTTGCTTGCTTTCTGCATTTGCTGTCATAGAGTCAGAGAGATGTACAGCACAGAAACAGACCCTTCGGTCCAACTCATCCACGGCAACCAGATATCCCAAGCTAACCTGGTGCCACTTGCCAGCACCCAGCCCATATCCCTCCAAACCCTTCCTATATATATACTATCCAGGTGCCTTTTAAATTTGCATTTGTAGTAGCCTCCACCACTTCCTCTGACAGCTCATTCCATACATTCACCATCCTCTGCGTGAAAACATTGTCCTCTTTTATATCTTTCTCCTCTCACCCTAAACCCATGCCTGCTAGTTCCGCACTTACCCACCCCAGGAAAAAGATCTTGTCAATTTACCCTATTCATTCCTCTCATGCTTTTATAAACCTCTATAAGATCACCCCTCAGACTCTAGCGCTCCAGGGAAAACAGCCTATTCAATCTCTCCCTGTAGCTCAAATCCTTCAACCCTGGCAACATTCTTGTAAATCTTTTTCTGAACCTTTTCAAGTTTCATAACATCCTTCCGATAGGAAGGAGACCAGAACTGCACATAATATTCTCTTATTTTGGAACAAAATATATCACTTCCATGAAAGCATGAGATTTAATCATGTGCAGAGCTAGGTACCTGTGGTATTAACTGATGGAATGTTTGTACTGTTGAGTTTAGGACAGACAGATAAGACAGACCAGGGACCACTTGTTCAGTATTGGCTTCTGTTCAGAAGAATCAGGAATGCAGTTCGGACTTGCAAAAAGATCAAGTTCGCAGCTAACCCTCCGAAAAGAAATGTGTTGAGTTTCTAAAGTCTCTATGCTAAGTGTATTTATGTAGCAGTTTTCAAGCTGTCAGAAATGACAAGAGGCTCAAGCCATCAGAATGCAAAGGAGATTCTTGCTGGCAGATTGGAAAGAAGTAGTAAAACTGTGTCAGCAGTTCAAGACAAATGACTAGAAAAAGTCAGACAGGAAGGAAACTAAAGAGTTTAGACTGGAGTGATATTTCTCTGCATTTGAAGAATGACATTGCTGGGAAACAGGCCGAAACTTTGTTTTGTTGTTTATGTCTAGATCTTTCTGTGAAAATGTTTATGATTCACCAAGGTAACTAATGTAAAATTTATGATCTATCAAGTCAAGTTTCACTCCAGGATCTGAATTGTCCAGCAGAACATTTGTGCTTTTCCTTAATAGCACCAGAGTAAGATTTCAGGCATGTTCAACTGCCAAGTCCTTATAAGAAATAACTATATTCTGTGGGAAATGTAATCATACTCATGAGGTGTTTGAACGCAACTGTGCTTTATTCCTGTTCTTGGCATCGCCATAAATACATTTGCATGGTGGGGGGGGGGAAGAGAAGAGGTGAAGACAGCTATCATGAGCAATAAATCAAAGATTTGTAATAAAGAGTAATTTGCACTGTCAAATTTATTGCATTATAAGACTTTTAGCACTTACTGCAGTTTTCTCTCTCTCTTCATTACTTTTCTTTTTCCTTGACTGTACCTTGAAAACAAATTGTTGATTAATGAAATACAGTGGACAACCAATAAGAAATATAAACATGAAATCTGCACACTTCAAATGCAGGTCCTATTATCTCCCACAGCCTTAAAGCTTTAATTTTTAAAATTATTTACATACCTTGAATCATTTTTCAACTTCACATTTACTATAGCTATGGTTTAGACACTTGATAGTAAACGGGACAAGGAATAGGATGTCGTGAAGTTCAGTGCCATTTGGGTGATTCTTCTTTTTAAAGGAAGTTTGTGCTTTTACATCAACTTTTAAAGGACAAAACAATTTGCTAGGATTGAAATCAAAGTCCCGTCTGCCAGAAGATAAAATTCCATTTTTCTATGAATACTAGACCTGTAGTTTACTCTGTGCTTTTGTTTAGAGATGAAAACTCTAGGAGGTTGAAGGATAACCTTGAGATTATTAAAATCATGAGGGGCATCAATAAGGTGAATGACAAGGGTTTGTTTTTCCCCCCTAGAGTCGGGAGTTCAAAACTAGGGGCCATATTTTTAAGGTGAGAGAAGAAAGATTTTAAAAGGACATGAAGGGCAATGGTTTTATACAGAGTAGTTAGTGTTGTGGAATAAACTGCCAGAGAAAATGGTGAATGCAGGTACAGTTCCAATAAAAGACATTTGGATAAGTTCATGAACAGGAAAGGTTTGGAGGGATATGGGCCAAGCATTGTCAGGTGGGACTAGTTTAGTTTTGGAATATGGATGGCATGGTCTAGTTGGACCAAAGGGTCTGTTTCCATGCTGCATGACTGTCTCACAAATATTGAGTATACAATGTCATCTTTCACTCCTTGTGTAGTTAGTGGTCTATCCATCTGCTAAACATGCTCATTATCAAGTAACTTGAAAAAAGCAATCATCTTCAATCACAAGTCTGTGCATCTCTCGTATGAATCTTTGAAGCTAGGCCTGTGACTACTGGTGTGCCACAAGGATCGGTGCTGGGTCCACTGCTTTTTGTCATTTATATAAATGATTTGGATGTGAACATAGGAGGTATAGTTAATAAGTTTGCAGGTGACACCAAAATTGGTGGTGTAGTGGACAGCGAAGAAGGGTACCTCAGATTACACCAGGTACTCTGATCAGATGGGCCAATGGGCTGAGGAGTGGCAGAAGGAGTTTAATTGATATTAATGAGAGGTGTTGCATTTTTGGAAAAGCAAATCAGAGCAGGACTTATACACTTAATGGCAAGGTCCTGGGGAGTGTTGCTTGGAGTGCAGGTTCATAGTTCCTTGAAAGTAGAGTCACAGGTAGATAGGATAGTGAAGAAGGCTTTCCTTTATTGGTCAGAGCATTGTGTATTGGTGTTGGGAGGTCATGTTGCAGCTATACAGGACACTGGTTAGGCCACTTTTGGAATATTGCGTGCAATTCCTGTCTCCTTCCTATTGGAAGGAGATGAAACTTGAAAGGGTTCAGAAAAAGATTTACAAGGATGTTGCCAGGGTTTGAGGATTTGAGCTATGGGGAGAGGTTGAATAGGCTGGGGCTTTTTTCCCAGAGGAACAGAGGCTGAGGGGTGAACTTATAGAGGCTTATAAAATCATGAGGGACATGGATAGGATAAACAGACAAAGTCCTTACCCTGGGGTAGAGGAAGTCGAGAACTAGAAGACACTGGTTTAGGGCGAGAGGAGAAAGATATAAAAGGGATCTAACAGGCAACCTTTTCACACAGATGGTGGCGCATGTGTGGAATGAGCTGCCAGAGAAAGTGGTGGAGACTGGTACAATTACAACCTTTAAAAGCTGGGTATATGAATAGGAAGGGTTTAGAGGGATTTGGGCCAAGTGCTGGCAGATTGGACTAGATTTGGTTGGGATAACTGGTCGACATGGACTGGTTGGACCCAAGTGTCTGTATCCATGCTGTACATCTCTATGACTATTCCTATTATTTTTCTGTGTCACAGATTGGTCTATTTACCAAAGTGTCATCAACTTCTGGGTCATGGATTGATTTGGTCTTAACAAATCCATCAAGTCTTTGGTCTCTGGGTATCAACCTTAAGGCTTCAGGCTTTTGATTTATTATAAATAATTAGTACCTTGGTAGCTTTTAAGCTCGTAAATATGCAATTGAATGCAATACATGTAAATATAAAAATATGAAACATCTTATCCTAGTGCACATTTTGTAATACAATATCATGAAAAGACTTCCTAAAAAAAAGTCTGAAAGAAATTAGATCAACAGCACACTTCATACAGCAGGATATTAGAGCATAAAATAAGTTTTAAAGTCAGATATCAAACGCTAATATAAATACATCAACAGTAATCAAAGTGTATCACAGCAAGTAATTATGCTAGGAAAAAAAGCCTCAGTTCACATCTAATCTGGATTACATCGACGAATGCAAGCTTGTTTGTTTACTCCTTTTGCCCTTAATTATATGACTTTGATTTTTCTTTGTCCTCAATCAGAAATATCCAGTTCTGGACATTTCACAAGTACATCTGAGATATAGAAGTAAATGGTCACAAACTGCAGCAAAAAGTGGTTTTGCTTCAGGCTTTGAACTAAATTAACAGCTTGAAGGATTCTTCAACAGCCCAGAAATCTAGGGTAGATTAGTCCTGCCATCTTGCATTCCTCCTCTTGATGGGAGCCAACTTACCCTCTTTACAAATAGTAAAAAAACCTAAACCACCTCCTGCAAGCCAAGAACATTTATCCCAGAGTTTCCTGACACAGGTATTTACTTCTCCCCAGCACTCCACAACGCTGGAACAATCCTATCCCTCTATTTGGTACTCCCAGATCCCTGCCTCATTTTGCTCAAGGGAACCCCTTGTGGGGAATGTTGAACTCAGCTTAACAATTTTAGGTCTACTATTCAAGACTGATTTCTTTTTTCTTGAGTTAATCTGCAGAATTCTTATCCCCAGAAATCAGTGGAGGCTGAGTCATTGAATAAATTCAATGCTGAATTAGAAAGATGTTTGGTTGACAGAGCAGTCACGAGTTATGGGACATGCACAGGAATTAGGAGTTGAGAAGAGTCTGACTTGAAATCTATGAAACTGCCCAAGAAGCAATTTACTCTGAATGACTGTCAGTCAACTGCAAGATCCAGTATTAAATGGTCACCCAGGAAGCTTCTCTCAGTAACTGTGAATAAAAAAAAAACACATAAAAAGTGAAACTGACCAGTTCGAGCTATCACAAGCTCAACTGCTGCCTCTTCCCCCAATCAAAATTTGTGGTTGATACCTGGAGAAGTAAACCCCTCAGAGGAACAAGATCCTCAAAATGCATTATTTACTTTCTGTTCCCTCAAGACTCTAGATCAAACAAAAAGTTAACGTTCTATATGTTTGAAGTGGTCTAGATGCATATGCATCTGTAATAAGACTCAGGACACTAACTTTTTAGACCTTTTCAGTCTTTGGTCATGCTCATCCCTAACAGGGCATGCAATTATCAATCCTTCATAGACATTGCATAAAATTTTGGAATTTCCTTTTTAACATTATGGGACTTTTACTGTCGCAGGAATTAAAGCAGTTCGGAAAGACAATCTGTCAATAGGTTAGAGCAATGGAGAAGAAAAATTAAATGTAGTCATAACCCAAGCATAAATCTCCCTACATCCCCTACCAACAAATACAAGTAATTAGACAGATTATGATGCAAGATCTACAAATTGATTATAAGTAAAAAAAAAACTGGTAAAGCAGGGTGCACTTGAGAGTTACAGATCCCTATGAATGGCTAAACGTTGGTACTAAAGTCAGGCATGGGTTGGTGGAAAGCAGAGCCAGCTGACAGCATTTGATAGAAATGAATACTTTAAATTATGATGTTTTAAAAACCTACTGAAATAGACCAGAGCATGTTCGCTCAAATTAAGAGCGAACATGCTCTGGGGACCAAGACTAAGAGTGCAACACAATATTTAATGTCAATCTCCTCAGTTCAGCTCTTTTACTTTGAATTAATCAAAATTAAAAAGTGTGACAAGTTTAAAGAAAAACACTAAACTCAAGGTCAAAAATTTCAATAAAGGATCAGCTGTCCACTGTAGGTCAGAGGATTAATGCATTGCTTAACTTTGTGTGTTGCACTTTTGCTCATTTCCTTTTAATTTCTCTGGTTTCTTTAAATTTTTTTTGGGAAGTAACTGATGTAATCTGATTTATGAACGAGGTCACTGAGGTTGATAGCATTTCTTTAAAGAGGTAAATGTGAGGCAAGATGTGGACTAATGTGCTTGTTCTCTTTGTATAGTCTAACCTAGTTCAGGATGGTGCTATACTGCTCTGTATGCTTTTGTATTTGAGCTACGGATATTTCTGTCTTTGCTGAATGGCATGTGACAAAATGCTGCAGCTGTTAAAGCCATTTCCTCTTTATTGGCTGCCGCTCTTTTTGCTTTGAAAACATTTGTATATTTTGTCCTGCCCATCTTGCTACTTGTTGGCCAAAGCATATTTGACTTCATATATTAACTTTTTGTCTTCTCATCTGGTTCTTTGTTTAATCTCCATTTTCACCGTGCTATTCAAAGCTGTTTCCTCCCCCGGCAAGTTTTTTGTTTTAATGAAGAGAGAAGTCAGAGCTAATCTGGGGAGGCCTTAACTGTAGGATCTCTTGTTTCAATGCCACATCAGATCACCCGTTTCTCAATGTTAAGCTAAAAGGAGGCAACAGAATGACTGTGGGCAACAGAAAGTCTGGGAGATGGAAGGCTCTCATTACATTTGTGGGGTCTGAAGCATTAGTCGGTGAAGTTACAGAAAGGAAAGCTTCTGTCTCCCCACCTATTCTTGGAAAATGGGTGACAATATCAAACCTGTGTTTATGCTCCAGCCGCAAAAAGAGCGAGAAAACTGTTGGAGGTGGTGGGTTGGTTGGAGGTTAGGGGGACACATGAAGCAGTGGATGAGGATGTCAGAAGGCACTAGCAATCAATCATGTACTGTAGGACTCAAGTCATACTGTGACTGGAAAATTTTCTTTCAAGATGAGAAAAATTTGTTTCAACAATGTTATCACTGCTTGATAAATTTTCTGTGCTAGTCCACAAATGAGCAGACTTACTGAATTCATCTCCATAATTTGTCAGGCAAGGTGAAAAACAGGCAGCTGGTGGTTGCTAGTTCAGTGCCAGGACTATAATCTTATTATACTCTTGTTCAAATAATGAACCAGTATAAATAGAAGAATTTTAATATTCCATACATAATTATGTTTAATAATAATTAACTTCTGAATAGCCTCTCACGTCAATGTAAAATTGTTACTGTCTTTGAACTCAAAAACAGGGCCTGCTGTTTCTAATTCTGGCAGTGCCGAGATTGTCCACTCAAGTGCATTGTATGCATGCAACATTAATAAATGATTTCCGATAGCAATCTTTTGAGTTTCCTTGGGCAGAATAAAAAAAGTAGGGAAGGAAGAGGTAAATTTTGAAGTTTTTAGGATACGTTGCTGAAATGTCTTTAGTTTAAAATTATTCTGGAGAAAATACTGTTTTCTTCTTCTCAGATCTATTTTTAAAATTGTAAGAGATTTGCTACACACAAGCAAGCGTTGTAATTGGGCATCTGCATGTGCAACATATAATACCAGAGTGTTAAAACTAAAACATTACCTTAATTGCACTTGTCAGCTATGCCAACTCTATTTTATCACTCACAGGATGTGGGTGTCATTGGCTAGGTTAGCATTTGCTGGCCATCGGTAATTGCCCAGAGGCAAAAGAAAAACTGATCAAATTCATAAAATGCAAAACTGGTTCAGTGTAATTTGGAATGAAAAGATTGCATGTTCATAAGCAAAGCATATAGGGAGTCGGTTAGTTCAGTTGGCTAATACGTGATACTAAAGCATGGGTTGAATTCCTGTACTGACTGAGATTACTATGAATGTTTCTCCACTTAAATCCTTCACCTTACCTGGGCATGGTGACCCTCAGCCTAAACCACTACTGTCACCTCTCTCATGACAGCGCTGGCCTCTGGTCTGACGACAACTTTGCTTATTAAATATTGACAATAAAAAAAGTCCCAAAATAGATAAAGGAAACCAACAGACAGAAATATTTTCTGGAAGAGATATTTTGTTGGAAAGGTTTATTAATAATATTAGAAAAGGTATTGAATGGAGTTAAGAGAGAGCGCTGCCAGGAATGTCAAAAATGGTGAAGACCACCTCAGTAATCAAGAGGAACAAGAAAAAGCCATTTGTGAACTCTGCTGAATGTTTCTTATGCTACCCGAGGAATCTCTCAATTTTCCACAATGTAGTATACAGCAGTGTTAATCTCTTTGTGTTTACTGCGGTCATAGCTCATTATCCATTCGTATCCAATTGGTGACCTTGCTCTAAAGGAAACTCGAAGTAAACTTACCTGATAGCTTTTGCACTATTCTGATTCAAGAGGAGGAGGTGCCATGATGAAATTACCAGAGAACCTCAGCAATATTGATGAAATCTGTATAGAACTCATCACATAGGAAAAATAAAGTGCGCACATCAGATTAGTTGAAAATGTTATACGCGTGATAGTGGAGCACTGCCTTGGTGCTGCATTAGAAATTCAACTGAAATTATGGTCCTGGATTGGGGCTTGAAAATATAAATTTCTTACTCAGAATGCAAGAGATAGTAGAAATGAACCATATCTTTATCATTCAGATGAAAAATTTTTAAATGTCATTTAGATGCACCAGAAAATTTAGTATTCCAAATAAGTCCAAACCAATGTTCAATAAATAGCAACAAGTCATAGAGTCATGGAGATGTACAGCATGGAAACAAACCCTTCGGTCCAACTTGTCTGTGCTGACCAGATATCCCAACCTAATCTAGCACCACCTACCAACACCCAGCCCATATCCCTCCAAACCCTTCCTATTCGTTCCATATATTTACCACGTTCTGTGTGAAAACATTACCCCATAGGTCTCTTTTATATCTTTTCCCTCTTACCCTAAACCTAAGCCCTCTAGTTCTGGACTCCCCCATCCCAGGGAAAAGACCTCGTCTATTCACCCTATCTGTGCCCCTCATGATTTTATAAACCTCTAAGGTCACCCCTCAGCCTATGATGCTCCAGGGAAAACAGCCCCAGCCTATTTAACTTCTTCCTTTTGCTCAAATCTTCCAGCAAATCTTATATAGCATAATCAGTATCCAGATACTCTCGCATGTCAACAACCTTATAATTAAGATGCTTTATTAATTGTTAAACAGAATCTCTCTTCTCAGTTAGAGAAAAAACAATTACAAATAAAATGCTGTTATACTTTGGGTGAAAACAATGATTAGAGCTGAAAATGTGTTGCTGGAAAAGCGCAGCAGGTCAGGTAGCATCCAAGGAACAGGAGAATCGACGTTTCGGGCATAAGCCCTTCTTCAAGAATGAGGAAAGTGTGCCCAGCAGGCTAAGATAAAAGGTAGGGAGGAGGGACTTGGGGGAGGGGCGTTGAAAATGCGATAGGAAACAATGATTAGCCATGTAAATAAAACACCTCTCCACAAACCTTATTTTCTTCAGCTGAGTCAGATTTTTCCTCTGAGGACCTTCTCTGTGCATGATCACGCTTCTTCTTCTTATCCTAATTGAATGGGTAATTTAAAAATACAATGAACCCACATTGTTTAGTCAGCTGCCTGGCAATAAACGTTAAGTAATACTTGGAGGCACATGCTAAGTTCAGTTAAAGTTCACTTTCAGAGCTGCTTTGTTCCCACCCCCTAAACTGCTGATAACTTTTGGTTTTAAATGTTGACTTCTAACATTGTTGTAAGTGTTCATATGAAAGAATTATTGGAATGCTGAGGGACAAGGTTGAGAACTGGAATGACATCTTTAGCAGCTGTATCTGGAATGCAAATCCTGACCTGACGCCATGTCAATATAAGTTGCAATTTAAAACAAAAAGATAAGCAGCTGAGTGATTTTATTTTCATCCCATCCATTTGAATGAATATACAATCTAAGGCTCTCAAAGTCTATATACAGAAATGTGATTATGATGTCAGAGTTCTTGGCTTGGGAATCATAAGCTATTTCCATGGATAGTCTGTGCAACACAAAGTCTAATCAGGCAATTTTTCAATTGTGTTACAATTGAACGATTACTCACCTGTTCTTTTTCAGTTTCTTCCTTGATTTTTCTCTTTTTATTTTTTGTACTTTCCTTAAAACAAATATACCAATGCTTTTAAATTAATTTTAATAAACTGATGTTTATTAAAATAAAGCATATGGTTAATTGCTCTACCTTAGTATTCATGTCACAATCAACTTGAGAATCATCTGAGGACTTTCTCACAGTACTATGCTTTCTCTTGCGTTTCTTCTTAACATGTTTCTTTTCATCCTGTAATACACACATTAATTTCTGTGTTTTATTAACAGATCCATTTATTTAAAAATATTTACTTGTAATGATAATTGCACTATGCAACATTAGTGTTGATCCAAAAGCTTTAGTTAGTATAGTTCGAACATGAACTAATTGCACAAAATTGTTAAATTGATATCCAAAAAAACTATATTTCAGTTCAAAGTCAATAATGCTCTGTTATTTTATTTCAAAAGCCATTTGGAAATTAGATCTGACCATTTATAAAAATCATTATCTATTTTGTTCTGAAAATGATCCATGTAATGGACTGAAGTTTCCCTGAAAATAGTTTGGTTACGGCATCAGAAAAAAATCCAAGTGTCTCTTAACAGTCAAATTCAATAGTGAAATTTTCACAGAAACATTAATTCAAATATTTTTAAAAATCTTAATATAAATTAAGGAATGTATTCAAGGTTCAGCTAAGTGTTCAGCTGATGGAAATTTGCTCTTCACACCACAACCCCTCTAATGAAGCTTTTGGTTCTTTCCCAGATATCTATTTAGGAACTGCACTTCATCAGTTTATCTGTATCAATTATACAAAGTAAAAAGCAGCTTCAGTAGTAAACAGCAGTTTTTGTTTTAAATAGAAGAAACCCTAAGCACTGAAATTCACACTGCTTGTAACTAGATCTGTGTCAATTTCATTCCAATCACAGAAAAATGTATATAAATCATTACAGAGATCACTTTATCCCATGGTAAACAAAAACCACTCTGACTCAACAGCAAAACAGAACAAGAACTCACTATAGATGGAATTACTACTGCAAACTGCAGTTCACAAACTGATAACCATATGCATGCATTGCAACAACACCAAACTTCGAAAAGTTGAGTAATGTAAATACAAGATCCAAACCAACTCCAAAACAATGTTTTTTAAAAATCATTCATGGGATGTGGGATTCACAACTGGGTCAGTATTTATTGCCCTTTCCTAATTCCCCTTGAGAAGGTGATGGTGAACTGCCTTATGAACTGGAGTCCATTTGTTATAGATGGATCCACACTGCTGTTAGGGAGGGAGGATTTTGACCAAGTGACACTGAAGGAATGACGATACATTTTCAAATCAGGGTGGGATTGGCATTAAGGGGACGTTTGGTGGTGGTGTTTCCATGTACTGCTGCCCTTATCCTTCCTGATGAGGGGGGTCCTGGTTATCCAAGGTACTATCTAAGGAGCCTTAGCGAATTCTACAATACATCTTGTAGAAGGTACACATAGCTGCTACTGGGTGAGGTGTTGAGGGTGTAAATTCTTGTGACTATGGTACCAATTAAGCTGATTGTCCTATCCTGGATGGTGTCAAGCTTGGAGCTGCAATCACCTAGGCAAGAGGATAATATTTAATCACACTTCTGATTTGTGCGCTGCAGATGGGAGTCAAGAGGGATTATTCACTATAGGATTTCAAACCACTTGTAGTCATTGCATTTATATGGCTAGACCAGTTTAATTTCTGGTTAATTGTAACACTCAGGATATTGATAGTGAGATATTCAGTGTTGGTAAGATGTTGAATGTCAAGGGGCGATGATTAGATTCTCTCTTAAGATGGTCATTGACTGGGTGTAATGTAGCAAAATACTGCTTCAGTGTCTGAGCAGTCACTGAATGATGCTAATCATTGTGCAATCGTAGTGAACACCCCCAATTCAGATCTTCTGAAGCAGCTGAACATGCTCCAGCTTAAGACTATCCTTAAGGAACCCCTGCAGAGTTGGCCTGGAGCTGAGAGAGTCACAGATCTGTATGGTATGGGAACAGATCCTTTGGTTCAACTCGTCCATGCCAACCAGATATCCTAACCTAATCTAGTCCCATTTGCCAGCATTTTGCCAATATCCTTCTAAACCCTTCTTATTCATATACCCATCCAGATGCCTTTCAAATGTTGTAATTGTACCAGCTGCCGCCACCTCCTCTGACAGCACATCCCATACATGCACCATCTTCTGCAGGAAAACGTTGCCCCTTAGGTCCCTTTTAAATCTTTCCCCTCTCACCTTAAACCTATACCCTCTCCCACTGTGGGCAAAAGACCTTAGCTATTCAACCTATCCATGCCCCTCATGATTTTATAAACTTCAATAAGGTCACCCCTCAGCCTCTGATGCTCCAGGGAAAACAGCCCCAGCCGATTCAGCCTCTCTTAATAGCTCAAATCCTCCAACTCTGGCATAATCCTTGTAAACCTTTTCTGAACTCTTTAAAGTTTCACAACATCTTTCCGATAGGAAGGAGACCAGAATTGCACGCAATATTTCAAAAGAGGCCAATCCAATGTCGTGTATAGCCGTAACATGCCCTCCCAACTCTATACTAATGCACTAACCAATAAAGGAAAGCATACCAAACACCTTCTTCACTATCTTGTCTATCTGGGACTCCACCTTCAAGTAAATATGAACCTGCACTCCAAGGTCTCTTTGTTCAGTTACATTCCCCAGGACCTTACAATTAAGTGTATAAGTCCTGCTCTGATTTACTTTTCCAAAGTGCAACACCTCACATTTATCTAAATTAAACTCCATCTGCCACTCCTCGGCCCTTTGGCCTATCTGATCAAGGTCCCATTGTGTGCTGAGGTAACCTTCTTTGCTGTCCACGACATCTCCAGTTTTGGTGTCATTTACAAACTTACTAATTATATCTCTGATGTTCATATCCAAATCATTTATATAAATGACAAAAAGCAGTGGATGCACTGCTGAGTCATAGGCCTCCAGTCTGATTCCCATTGACTGTAGATTTGCTAGAGTTCCTTAATTTCACACACAGTCTGATGCAGCCTTGATGTCCAGGTCAATCACTACCACCCCCCCCAACCCCACCGAAAGTCAGCTCTTTTGTTGATGTTTGAACCAAAGCTGTAATGAGGCCAGTAGCTGAGTGGCCCTGGCAGAGCCCAAACTGAGCATCAGGGAGCAGGGGCTGTTTGGTAGCACTGTTGATGACACCTTCCATCACTTTACTGACGACTAAGAGTAGGCTGATGGCTGGGTTGGATTT
The DNA here is from genome assembly GCF_037043375.1 of Chiloscyllium plagiosum. Lineage (NCBI taxonomy): Eukaryota > Metazoa > Chordata > Chondrichthyes > Orectolobiformes > Hemiscylliidae > Chiloscyllium > Chiloscyllium plagiosum. The sequence continues at coordinate 28,661,676 of NW_028270143.1, read as the reverse complement.
GTCCTGCTTTTTTGTGCATAGGACATGCCTGGACAAGTTGCTACATTGTTGGGAGATGTCCATGTTGTAGTTGTACTGGAACAGCTTGGCTGGGAGCTCTGCAAGTTCTGGATCTCTCACCTTCAGCACCACTGATGTGTTCAGCTACATCATCCTTGAAGATGAAGACATTAGTGGAGCTTTCTCCCCCAGTCAGTTTTTTTAATGGTTCACCACCATTCACAAATGCACGTGGCCTGACTGCAAAGCTTAAATCTGATCTGTTCTTTGTGGAATTAATTAGCCCTGTTTATTTCTTGCTGCTTATGCAGTTTGGCACATAAATAATCCTATTTTGTAGTTTCACGAAGGTGATAACTTCATTTTTAAGGTATGTCTAATGCTATTCCTGGCATGCCTTTCTGAACTCTTCATTGAGCGAGTGTTGGTCCCTTGGCTTGATTGTGATAACAGAGTGGTAGATATGCTGGGCCTTAAGGTTGCACATTGCGTTGAATACAATTCTGCTGTTGTCGATGGCCAACAGGGCTTTGTGAATGCCCAGTTCTGAGTCGTTAGATTTGAGATTTCAAAATGGCCAAGCACCAGCAAGTGTCAAGGGGTGAAGTAAATGTGTGGAATGTTGCATCTACACCTGGCAGAACATGAATTCCACTGCTTCTTACTCATTATTAATTAAATCTGAAACAAAACAATAATCAAATTAACTCTGCCAGAGAGTTTCACATTACTTCATTCCAGGCTTAGGTATTCAAATCTGGATTCACGCTGCATTCAACAACCATGGTGCAGAACCCTATTGCTTCACCCTATTAGCGAATGCAGCAGGGTAAATTCAAAGTTTAAGCTAAGACTAGAATAACTTATTAAAAAAAACCCTTAAATATCATTTTATATGATGACTTATTTCCATGAAAGTAATCTTGCAGAGATCAAAAATTGAACGAAAAAGGTAGTGGTGCTGTAATTTAATAAAAATTGCAAGGGTCAATTAATTATTGTTCAAAACACTGCAATGGGAATAAAATTTAAACTAAACCACTCAATTAATTTTATATTCAATCCCCTAAACATTAAAGTTCTATTATCTCTAAAGTATTTTTAAAATGGTTAGCACATAAATGCAACTGCTATTTGTGGAGGATTAAAAGAGCTGTGCTGTTTAAGATGGAATATTTACCCAATTTTATTCAGAAAGCAACTATACACTAAAAATTTGAGCCCGATTTTTTTTTAAATGAAAAGGCATCAGGTACTGAGTCTTCCATGATACTCACTGGAATGTAGTATAGTGGTAATCATGACAATAGGCTCAAAAGCTGGTGGCAACCTAACCTGGCAGATTTTGGAACCTTTAAATGCTTTTTCTGGCTGTGCTGCAACTAATTATCAGTTCTCAGGGCCCCTACCCCCTAGAAAACACGAGACCCTGTATTAAAGAGCTAGCAGTCAAATGGAGGACCAACAGCTCAGCAGCGCTACAATGAACGGTGGTTACTATTGGTACTGCACCTAACAGAGAGGATGATATGGGAGTAGGTCACCCAATCTGGTGCGATTGGCAGAGCCAGAAAATGTTATGAGAGGTATAAAGATTGCAAAGGATGAAGGGGCAGTGGAGCATTGTCACAAGGGTGTCATAATGTAGACGAAAGAATGGTCCATTAAGAGGGACACTCCCCGCCCCTCCCTTGAAGCCTAAAGTCAGACTATCAATGGTTCACTAAATGTTTCCCTAAAAGTAAAATATCAGCTGTGATGTGAAGAGTTCTTTCATTTGATTGGACTCTGGCCAGGAAGGCTGTTCTCCACCTTTCCTGTTATTCGTAAAATAGCATGATAGCGTGAAGGCATAATCATTATACATGTCCATTCTTCTGTTCTACTACCATCCTCCATTTCTCCCAAACTATCTTTGGGTGGCTGATAAAATCCAGCCTTGGTTCCTGAAGTGATATCAAGTGCAGATAGCTTTCCTATGCTTTTAAGGATACCTTTACAGTTAACAGAAAAACTATTTATATCAGCTCACTGCAGGATGTTTGGAAACTACACCTCAGCCAAAGTAGTTCCAGAGTTTTAATCCTATTTTCGTGTCCCCGCCAATAAAAATACAAATGCAATTCCCAACTCAAATTTCAACAAAACAACCTGGGCACATGCAAGTTTAAAACAAAGAGTTCAATAAAATCAAATAGAATTATCTTAAGTGTTCTTATTAAATTTTAGGCTTAAATTTAATGAACGTGTTGCGGCAGATTCATATACTCACCTTACTGTCAGTGTCCGAAGAGCTGCTGGAAGAATCAGAGCTTGATGATGAGGAGGAAGATGAAGACGGCTTGACCAAACACAACAAAAGTACAGCTTGAGAGATTTATCATCCATTTTGTAACTTAGCAATTAAAAGCAAACTGAAATGAATTAAATCAAATGATAAGAATTTGAAGAAAAACTTTCTTTGAAAATTTGCTCACCCTACTTTTCTTCTTTTCTTTTCGTTTTTTCTAAGTAGGAATAACAACAAAGAATTATCGATTGTGGTCTAAAAGATTACCTGTATTGAAGGACTGTACACTCATTTCTTATTTAAACAAAAATGAAAATTCAGCAAGAAACAGAAGCACAGGTCTATGCTTCTACATGTCATGCCTAATTCACCGCACAATAACCCAGCAGCATCCTGTTCATTCCCAGGATGAAAGAAATGCCTATGATCCAAGATTAAATTGATTGGAGTTCAGAAGAACAAGTTATGATCTCATAGAAAGAGGATGGGTGGAATTCTCTCCATCAATGAGGTGGCAAGGGAAAACAATTAGGTAAGTTGACAGAGGTGAGATACTTGTCCCATTTCTTGTGACGTCATCAATTAAGTTTTGGGTGAGAAAGTCCATTGGAAATTTCCTTGACTGATCACCAATTAAAGTGGCTACTTTAAAGGTTTCAGATCACCACCTCTCCAATTACCTACCTGCAAGGCTGTGGGGTTGGGCAACTGCCCAACATCCATGCCTCTGGCTGGGAGGAAGGGTGGTCTCAAAGCTCCCCTGCCACCAATCCCCTTTCCCCATAAATCCTGCCCCACAAGAAAACACACACCGTTTTTTGCTACTGGATCTACAAAAAATGTGTCTCGGAACCCAGAAGCTGCTGACCTTTGATTCATTTGCAGCTTCTGGTGACCTGGTGTGCCAGGATCAATGTCTGCAATATGCCGAGAAAGTTGTGTGAACTCTGCCCGTCAGCACGAAATGGGCTGATTGGTGCCCGATAAATTGAGTTACCGCCACAGTAGGGGTGGTTTGTTAGTCACCAAACATATCTATCCCCATACTCGGTCAGAGAAAATGGAAACTGCGCCTGATGCTTCCTTTGGCTTGGTGTGGTGGGGCTGGGCAAGGTGTTCGAGAAGGGATTCAAAATAAAGGGACTAAGAAATGAAGTAATTTCTTCACTAAGACAATGGTGAATCTTGGAAGTCCTCTGCCCTAAAGGATTACGCAGATACTCAGTGACTGAATCTTCAAGACTGAGTTTGATAGGTATCTACATTAGAAAAAGAATCAAAGAATATGGAAATGGTGCTGAAAGGGAATGTTTAAGTAGACATGGGTAAGAGGGGAAAGTTTAAAGGAGATGTGTAAAGCAAGTTTTTTTTTTACACAGATGGTGGTAGGTGCCTGGAACGCACTCCGGGGGAGGTGGTAGAAGCAGAAGTGTCAGTAAAGTTTATCAGTAAAGTTTATCCCTACAGGATATTTGGTCAGGAAGTCCATACCAACCCTATGAAGAGTAACCCACTCAGTCCCATTCCCCATTACTCTATGTGCACCCCTAAACTGATGTACCTAACCTACACATCCCTGAACACAATGGGCAATTTAGCATGGCCTGCACATCTTTGGATTGTGGGAGGAAACTACAGCACCCAGAGGAAACCCACACAGACATGGGGAGAATGTGCAAACTCCACACAATCGAACCCAGATCCCTGGTGCTGTGAGGCAGCATTGTAACTAGAGCTACCGTGCCACCTTAAGCAGCATTTAGACAGACACATCAGTAGGCAGAGAACAGAGGGATACAGACCACATCCAGGCGACGGGATTAGCTTAGAATAGCATCGTGGTTGGCACAGACATGGTGTGTTTAAAGGCTTGCTCCTGTGCTGTACTGTTCTATGACAAATAAGCACTCAAACTCATTAACATCTGCGGACTTGTGCAAAAGTTGGACAGCTATCCCACACACTATTCATGATATAGCTAGATCATCACACTCAATCATTTCTATCAACCAGTATATGAGCTAATAAGTAACAAATAACTTATCTCTGCTTGATATTCAATGACATTACCATCACTGAATCCTCACCACAAGAATTCTGGGAGGTATATAATTTACTAGAAACGTAACTGAGCCAGCCATATACAGAGAAACCTCCATTATCTGGCATTCGATTATCTGGATCTTGGATTATCCAGCAAGATCGCAAGGACACAATGCTTGGCTAAACTGTTATGCGGCATTCGATTAACTGATCGAAATACTCCCCGCCCATGTCCTTTGGATAATCAAGGTTCCTCTGTAAATACTGCTGCTGCAACAGGACCTCAGAGGGAAATACTCACCTTCTGACTCACTGACATTTGTCTACCAAAGACTAATTGAAGGGTGTGACGGAATACTTCCCACGTGCCTTGACGTGTGTAGCTGCAGCAACACTCGAAAAAGTTCAACACCATTCAAGACAAAATAGCTTGGTCGAGTTTGCACCCCAACCACCTTGGCTTGCACTGATGCATAGTGGCAACAGTGTGTACCAAAGTGCATTGCATTAACTCAGCACGACCCCTCCAACAGCACCTTCCAAACTTTCGACTGCTGCCCTTTCCTTTTAGGTATCACAGGAAGTCAACACCTGGAAGTTCCCCTTCAAGACACACACACCATGACAATTTGGAACTGTATCATTATTCCTGCAATGTTCCGAGTGAAAATCATGGGACTCCCCTCTAACAACATCGTGGATATACCTACATCAAGTGGACTTCAGCCATTCAAGATGAAAATTTATCGCCATCTTAAGGATAGGCAAGAAATGATGGCCTTGTAGTAATGTTCACAATCTAAAAATATCTGTAGAAAATACCCAAAAGGAAGGATAATTCTACTCAAGAAAATAACAGGAAGATAGCTAGACTTCTGGTAGAGTCCAGCAATATCCCTGCACACCTTCAAAGTTCTCTCATTTTAATTGTCAACCTGTCAAAGTTGCTAGGAGGGCAAAGAATATGCATGCTCCATCAATAAGAAATTTTAGTTATTCAGAAATCTGCTTAAGTAAGTTGAAAAATCTAAACCAGCTAATTGGACTCTGTATATTATGTAACTGGTACAGACAAAAAAAAAGATGACTTTGGCTTGATGTGGAGAGCATGGAAGCAGAAGAAAGCACCCAGAACAAAATGAATTCTGATGGGCAACTCTGAAGAAAACTTGTGGTAAGCAGATTTAAGGCACTGTCTAATGCAGAGAAGTTCAACAACCTAACATCTTCAAGTTGAATATAACATGATAAGTCTCATTGTAAAGTTTTAAAGCATCTTAATTATGCACCTCAGCCCAACTTTGAAAGAAATCTCACTATCAAATAATCACTAAGAACAGTTATTCTTACGCAGAAGCTCTTTCTTCACTCACTCTCAGTTTAGTCCTTCCTTTTGAACGGTTGGTAATAAGCAAATATGCCATTTAGGAATTTAATTGAGATTGTAGATTCATTTTCATTAGAACCTTGCAGAAGACAGAATTTAATTCTCAGCTTTGAATGCAAGCACAAAGCATAATGACTAAGCCCACCCATTATTTAGATATTTACAGATTTAAGTAAGCTTTACCTCTCTCTTTTTAGATGAACTTTCACTTCCACCAAGCTTCTTTTCTCTGTTTTTCTCAAGCTCTCTCCTCCATTTCTGAAGATAGTAAAACAAATAATTAGGTCAAAAAATTAGACAACTGTCACATTCTATTAAAATATAAACTATTATTCAGAACTGCTATATTACCAACAATTTTAATAGATCTCTGACAGTATTTGCATTACCTACCTATTGCACTGACATCACTGCCATGACTTTATTTTAGATTTACGGTATTGAAAGTGTGGGCACCTGCTGCAACTATTTGAACACAAATAGCATAAATTTTTCAAACAACATATTTTAATTGTAATTCATTGAGATCTGTGCTCTTATATTTTTATTATCTTATTGAAGCAGTATGCATGGTGATGAAAATCACACAAAGTTGAATTTCTCATAATAATGGAGCAATACATTAAGGCAGAAACTGTACATGTTAATGCCTGCTTTTGAAGCGATTAGAGCTCACTAATTTAAAAAGTAAATCAGTTGACAGCTTCTGGTGACTCCAAACGTGGAACTTAGGAAGCTGATGTTAGAGCTATCCTGCTGCTCCTGAAGCTTCATTTTAACCGTATCTTGCTGAGGGACTGGGCACTGAACATAATATTGAAATGAGACTAAAGTAAAAGGTCCTTACACGACACATCTATGACATTAGTTAGAAAAATTAGGATTTATCTTTTCTAGTAGTCAAGCTTTTTTTAAATTGTGCGGACAAACTTAATTTCTGATAAACAATTTTTTTGGCATTGAAAATTAACAACATTCAACTACCACCAAACAAAATCTAAGCAACATGTTGAAGCTACTTAGGAGAAATGAACTGCATCACCAAGAATCATTCTTACTCTACACAACACATTTGATTTATTCAGAATAATAAATTCTCTACAACATTACTTGTCAGGGAAAGTAAAACTTGTGATAATCTGAAATTAGAAAAAATGAATGCATTTAAAATTTTGCAAACAAAACTGCTTAATTACCAACAAGCTAGTTGATGGTATTTTTCATATAGTCATGCTATAAAGTGTAACAAACCTCATTCATTTTCTCTTCAAAATCTGCAAGAGCTTTTGAACCTTTCTTTTTTTTCTCAAGCTGCTCTTTTAATTCTTCCCTGGAAGGATACAAAACAGATACTTTCAAAAGCAATGCTAACAAATATTTATATTAAATAATGAGAATCAGAGCACTCTCTTTAGATTTAACATCTTCTTTGAAAGCAGGCCACATTATGCACTGGTTTATTGAAATCCAAATGGAGAACCAGAAGTACAACTATCCTAACTAAAGCACGCAAACTCCAATTATTGCCACCCCAGGAATATGTTGGGTAAGTTTATAATTTGAGGAGAAAGTGAGGTCTGCAGATGCTGGAGATCAGAGATGGAAATGTGTTGCAGGTTCCTGAAGAAGGGCTAATGCCCGAAACGTCGATTCTCCTGTTCCCTAGATGCTGCCTGACCTGCTGCGCTTTTCCAGCAACACATTTCCATCTAAGTTTATAATTTGACTGCAATAAACATGAAAATTGTTATACAATTTATTTTATCCAATTCTGCAGCAATACAGCTACTCAGTACTCGATAAAAGAGCACATCTGAATTAGGTATTTTCTACACAAATACCAAAGATTAACCAACAATTGAACACATGAATTAGGCATAGATCCTTGAAGTTACTTTGCCATTTAATAGGATTACAGCGGATCTGAATACTCTACATTCCCACCCACCCTGACAGTCTCTCATTCCTGTTTATCAAGAATTTAAGTTTGCCTTAGAAATGTTCAAAGATTCTGCTGTTACTGCCTTTTGTGTTCTAAAGACTGAGAGAAAAAAAAATCATGTCTTAAATGGGCAACCCTTTAATTTAAAACAGTGATCCTAGCCTTAGGTTTTCCCACAAGAGGAAACATCTTTTCCAATCCACCCTATCACAGGACAGAAGATATAAAAGCTTATATAGAATCAATAAAATATGGAGCTGGAAAAAGCACAGCAGGCCAAGCAGCAGAGGAGCAGGAGAGTCGACGTTTCGGGCAAGACCTTTTAACAGGAGCCTGCTTAACCTGCTGTGCTTTTTCTAGCTCCACATTTTATCGACACTGACTTTCCTGCATCTGCCGTCCTCAATATTTCCATAGAAGTTTGCATACACATACAAACAGATTCAAGAACAGCTTCTTCCTCGCTGTTATCATACTTTTGAATGGATCTCTTTAATGTTAATGTTGATACCTCTGCACCTTCTTGGCAGTTGTAACATTGTATCCTGCACTCTGTTGTTACCCTGGTGCACTTGCATAGTACGATCTGCCTGTAAAGCACAGAAGACCACTTTTCACTGTACCTCAGTACACATTTCATTGGAGGCAGTTCTGTGTAGGTAAATGAGGATGATTCCTGGTAATGGAGGGATTGTCTTATGAACAAAGGTGTGACTCTACTCACTGGAGTTTAGAAGATAGAGAGACAATTTTATTGAAACATATAGGATTCTTAAGGTGCTTGACAGGGTCAATGCTGAGAGGATGCTTCCTCTCATTGGAGTTTCTAGGACGAGAGAGCATAGTCTCAGAACGAAGAGGTGCCAATTTAAGACCGAGACAGAGTCACAGAGTCATACAGCACAGAAACAGACCCTTTAGTCCAATTCATCCATGCTGACCAAGTTTTCCAAAGTAAATGAAGCTTCTCTGATATAGACTCAGTGGGCCGAATGGCCTACTCCTGCTCATGCTCGTATTTTCAATTTTCCTAAGTGTTCTTACATAGAAAGACCGCTCCTGAGCAAATCCAACATTGAACTTATTCGAGGTCACTTACTTGTAATCAAGGGAAATAATCTAAAATATATCTTCCCACTACCCAAAATAAAACTAAGAGAAGGAAGGAACAGAAACAGGCTACAACAGTGGGTCTGCCAGGGTGGTCCTGTTTATGGATTTTAGCAAGGATGTGGAATCGGGCTGTGCAATTAGGGGATTATGATGTGGGAAGCTGTAGAGGGGCCACCAAATCTCTTTAGACACCAGCACTTCCCCACCCTCTCACCATTCAAGAAACATTACATATTTCAGATTTTTCTATTGAGAACGATATCCTCAGCGTTATTCATATTACATTCCATCTACCATGTTCTTGTCTGGCCACTTAGCCTGTCCTAAATCACTTGAAGTCTCCTTGCACTCTCCTAATTCACATTCCAACCTTGCTTTGCATCATCAGCAAAGTTGAAAATAATATATTTAGGAAACATATTACTTCATTGGAGACAGCATGGGTCCCTGGCGCTGTGAGGCAGCAGTACTAACCACTGAGCCACTATGCTACCCATGAATTCTTAAGGGCTAAACAGGGCCAGTGCTGAGAGGATGTTCCCCCTCATGGGAATTTCTAGGACCAGAGATCATAGTCTCAGAATGAAGAGGTGCCAATTTAAGACTGAGAGGAAGTGCAATTTCTTCTCTCTGAGGGCGGAGTATCTTTGGAACTCTTTACCTCAGACAGCTGCAGAGGCAGAGTCTGTGTGTAAATCTGAAGCTGACATAGATAGATTTTTGATCAAAAGGGAAATCAAGAGATATGGGGAAAGGGCAGGAAAGTGGATGCATGCAATGTCTGATAAACCATGATGCTTTTGAATAGTGGAGCAGGATGGAGGGGCCTAATGGCCTATTTCTGTACCCATTTCTTACAGTCTTTACCACAAGCGCGCGCAGGTGCCCACATCCAAATAATTTCTATAGATTATGGAACAGCTGTGGCCAAGCACTGACCCTTGCACTAGTAACAGTCTACCATCCAAATAATGATTCATTTACTTCTACTCTCAATCCACCATATCTATATCCTCTCCCATCCCACACACTCTAATTTTATTTACTAACCTCCTGTTTGGGACCTCATTGAGCGCCTTCTGAAATCCAGTTACATCAAAGGCATTGGTTCTCCTTTATCTAAGCTACAAGTAGCACCTTCAAGTGCAACAGGTTTGCCAAACATGATTTCTCTTCCGAAAATCCATAATGACTCTCCCCAAACATACTTTTTTTTGTCCATTTACATTTTTTTTACAATAGATACCAAAGTTTCACATCAAAAGATTGGAAAATTAACAGATTTTTAGTTCTGTTTAGTTTCGGTATCACTTCTTAAAAAGTGGGGGATGTATTTGCTATTTTCCAATCTGCAGGAACATTTGTAGAATCTAAAGAGACTTGAATACTGTGGACTACCAATGCATCCACTATCCCTACAGCCACCTCATTCAATTCTCTGAGATATAGCTCAACTGTTCAAGAAATTTAACAACATTCATGTAATTAATTTTGAGTACTTCCTCTTAAATTATACTAATTTCTTTCAAATTCTCATTTTCACATCATTGCTGATTAGTTTGGTTAGAAAACAGATTGAATTAGAATTTTCTGTGCCAACTGAAAAACACAGTTTCTGGATATGTAAATAAAAGCAAAGTACTGCACACTCTGAAGATCTGAAATAATAAAGTAGTGGAGAAACTTCGCGGTATGGCAGTGTATGTGGAGAGAGAAACAAAGTGAAAGCTCCAAATCCAATATGACTCTTGTTTGGAACCCTGGGAACTTTGTGTTCCAAAGAAGTCATTTTCGACTCAAAATGTTAAAGCAAATCTCTCTCCACAGACAGTGCCATACCTGCCGTGTTCCTCCAACGCTTTGTTTTTTATGTTGGATGTGCACACATGGGAGCAAAGTCATGCTAATCTAAGAGATGGCAAATGCCAAAATTATCTGCAAATTAAAAACGCTTTCAGTTCATTAAATGAAGGTTCAACAAGGCAGCTCACTACCACCTTCTCAAGAGCAACGAGGGTCAGGTAATAAATTACAGCCATTTAGCGATTCCCATATCCCTTGGGTGATTAAAAAATTGCCTGAAATCTGAAAAACAGGAAGTGTCATTTATAATTGCAGTGTAGGTGACACAAGGCAATGACATATCAGAGCACAGTGACTATTCCTGTTGGCACACGAATATTTCTTCAGAGTTAATATTCCAAAATTGACTTCATTGTATCATAAAAACAATGCTTTGCTGATGGCTTAGCAATTTCAAGAATTGAATAACCTAGGCACAGAGACAGGAAGCCTTCTTGTCTAAATCAGCTGATAACTGATAGGTGTATTAAAGTTGGCTTGCGTGCTCAAAAAGAGGGTGAACAAAATAGTCAGAATCCTGATTGTTATCCAGTTATCCCTACAGAAGGAGCATGCCATAAGGCCAGCTGTTGATGTGGTTGGCATGTATCTCTTGCAGTCTAGATTAGAGTGGTGCTAGAAAAGCACAGCAGGTCAGACAGCATCCGAGGAACAGGAAAATCGATGCTTCGGGCAAAAGCCCTTCATCAGGAATAGAGCTCTATTTTCCTGCTCCTCGGATGCTGCCTGACCTGCTGTGCTTTTCCAGCACCACTCTAATCTAGACTCTAGTTTCCAGCATCTGCAGTCCTTGTTTTTATCATGTATCTCTTGCATATCTTGATACATAATGTTAAGAATCCAAAATAAAAAATAAGGTGCTTGAGGGGAAAAGTTGCAGGGAAATACTCTATAAAGACAAAATTAAAAGCACTAAAATTGCATGCTCGTGGAAGTGGAGAAATAAATCTTGTGGCATAGATGCAGATCAATTTTAGGTGGGCTAATTTAGAAAGCGGTGATTTGAAAACAATGAACAAAATCAGGAGTCACAATGCGTAACTGTTCAATATAGCAAGCCTGAATAAGAACATTAGAACTAGGATAAGTGATTCAGCCCTTTGAGACTACTCTGCCATTTGATACGATCATGACTGATCTCACCTTGGCCTCACCTCCAATTTCCTGCCCAATCCCCACAACCCTTTAACAAATAACTAATTAAACATCTCTCCACCCGCCCTTGGAGCACTGGGGAACAGACAATACTGGATTTACTGTTGTACAATGAGGCAGACCTAATAAGGGAACTTAAGGTGAAGGAATCCTTAGGAGGTGGTGATCACAATATGCTTGCAGAGTAAATTCAATTTGAGAGTGAGAAGATAGAATCAGAGGTAATGGTATTACAGCTGAATAAAGGCATGAGGGAGGAGCTGGGTAAAATTGACGGAGAGAAGCCTAGCAGGAGTTTCTGGAAGTAATTCAGGTGATATAGCAGAGATTCATCCCAAGAAAATTTAACATGGTACAGGGACGATGAGACAATCATAGCTGACGAGGGAAGTCAGGGATAGCAAAAAGCAAAAGCATATAATGTGGCAAAGGGCAGTGGGAAACCAGAGGATTGGGAAGCTTACAAAGACCAACAGAGGACAACAAAAAAAGGAGGAAGATTAAATATGAGGGTAAACTATATCCAGTAATATAAAGGAAGACTGTAAGAGTTTCTTTAGATATATAAAGGGCAAAGAGAAAGGCAAAAGTGGACATTGGGCCACTGGAAAATGACACTGGATAGATAGTAATGGGAACAAGGAAATGACTGAGAGACTGAATAATTACTTTACGTCAATCTTCACAGTGGAAGACATGAGTAATATCCTAAAAATTCAAGAGCAATGAGGCAGAGCCAAGTATGGTGGTCATCACCAAGGCAAAGGTGCTAGAAAAACTGAATGGCCTGAAGGTGGATAAATCACCCGGACCAGATGGACCACACCCCAGTGTTCTAAGGGAGATAGCTGAAGAGATAGTAGAGGCATTAGTGGTGAACTTTCAGGAATTGCTAGAATTAGGGAGGGTCCCAGAAGACTGGAAAATTGCTAACGTGACACCCCTGTATAAAAAGGGAACAAGGCAAAAGATGAAAAATTATAGACCAATTAGCCTAACCTCGGTCATGGGTAAGATCCTGGAATCCATTCTGAAGGATGAGATTTCTGAATACTTGCAAGTGTATGATAAAATAGGGCAAAGGCAGCATGGTTTCATCAAGGGGAGGTCATGCCTGACGAATCTGATAGAATTCTTTGAGGAAGTAACAAGCAGGTTAGGGGGATCCAAGATGGCGGCGACCCAGTAAGTCCAAGTTTATAGTGCTCCTCGCAAGACTTGGGCAAAGTGAGCCTCCACCACACTACCAAATCATTTAAAATAGTTTTTAATTAACGTAATTAGTTGCTCAGTACTGAATTTAAACAATCTAATCTCCTGTAAAAATGACTAAAGGGAAGGGAGCCCGCAGTTCTCAGCAGGCAGGAACCCCTCCCGCACCCTCCCCAGCTGCAGCAGAGGCATCCTCAGCCACCTCTATGATGGCGAGTCTCATGGAAATAATTTCCAAACTTGAAGCGAAGATCGACGCCTTCATCGAAGAGTCCCGGAGCAGATGGAATTCGCTCTCGGCCACGCTACAAAAGCATGACCGAGACGTCGAGGAAATCAAACACCGAGTCGGAGCTAAAGGCCACGATCTCAGAGACTATAGCAGAATCAGACCAGGAAGGGGTGGAATGGGCCTACTGGGTTGCAAAACATGGGCCCGGCTCGAACCAGCACCCCTGCCCGGTCCTGTTCCGGCTGCAGAGCTACAAGGAGACGCAGATACTCCTTGTAGCCAAGGAATTTTTGGACTCTCTTAGATAAATTGTAAAAGTTAATTGATGTTGTTTTGCCCTCCCCCCACCCCCCTTTTTTTAAATTATGAATTCCTTTCATTACCTTACTGTTTAATATTATCTCCGGGGGGTGGGGAGAGGTGTTTATTTGTTCTCTACTTAGCGATTTTCTCCTCCCCCCTCCGTTTTTTTTATATATATAGGCCGGGGGGGGGGGGCTAGTTAGTGTTGGTGGGGGGATGTGGTTACCTTATGCTATTTTATCTCTGGCTTTAGGAGTGGGGTTGTTTTCCCATTATTTTATATTATATATTTAATTATTACTTGTTGAGACTGTAATTTTATAGTTATACATGTTTATACATGGTATTAACATTCCCAAATATATGCAGGTGTTGGTGTGGGGGGGGGGGGGGGTGTAGGGTGCTCACTGTTAACTCTAGCTCTGTAGTATATTTGAATTTTCTTCATCCTATCATGGGGTGCCTGAGTCAAGGGTGGGACACTGGTTGGGAGAGGATATGATGGGCTTTTGGAAAGGAAGTGATGCCCCCTGGGAACAAGGGGGAAAATCTCCATTTGAATACATTTTATATTTTTTTATTTAGAAATAGTTTTTTATTATATTGATGTGAGTGTATTAAAGAGCCTTTATTTTTGTGAATTTATTATGCACTGTGCTCCGGATGTTTTGGATAGGGTTTCTTCTCCCGAGGGGTCTCGGACTTACCCGGACAATTATGGTTAATTAGTCGGTTAAATGGTGCACCTGGAACGTCAAGGGGAGTAATTCACCAGTCAAAAGGAAGAAAATATTATCAAACCTCAAGAAAGGGTTGATATAGCTCTCCTACAGGAGACAGACTTATTGGATAAAGAACACTTGAAATTATGACAGGGTGGATTTGATCAGGCCTTCTTTTCTTCCTTCAGCTCAAAAAGTAGGGGAGTTGTTATCCTTATTCGGAAGAATCTCCCTTTCAAAATCCTAAATCAGATAAAAGATGAATCTGGATGATATATTCTGATTAAAGCCCTTATAAATGGAGAGGAATATGGGATCTTAAATCTGTATTGTCCCCTGGCACATCCTTTTAAATTTATAACAGAAGCCTTCTCAAAATTGATGGCTCTCGGTGCTCGTCATACAATTATAGGGGGAGATTTTAATTGTATTATGGATCCGGAAATACATAGGATTCCCAAGAGTACTGCAGGAGTATTCCCCAGATCCAGACAATTGGTGGATTTGAACAAAGAATTAGGACTAGATGATGTATGGAGATGCCTTCACCCATAGGGCAGAAATTTTTCTTTTCACTCCAATCCACATAAATGTCATACCAGAATTGATATGTATTTTGCCTCCTCGATTTTTAAATATTCTATATCATCCTGTAAAATAGGCAGTATAACAATTTCTGATCATGCTGCTGTATATATGGAAATCAAGGCGAGGAACAATGAGACATCCCTCCCGCATTGGCGTATGGATCCCTTCCTGATGAAAAAGATAGTAAATTTGTAAAGCACTTCTTTCAAGAATTTAAAACTTTTTTAGAAATTAATTCAGGTACGGCGAGCAACCCATCAATGATGTGGGAGACCTTCAAAGCTTACGCGCAAGGTTTGATCATTTCATACGCAGCGACCCAGAAAAAATTAAAGGGAGAACAACAGCGTCAGCTCGAAGCTCGCTTAAAAGCGGCTGAAACAGCACACGCTGACAGACCTTCAATTATCAAATTACAAAGGATTACGGCCCTTAGGGCAGCTTTAAAACACCATGCTTACCCAAACAGCTGAGGGGGAAATATTATTTGCAAAACAAAGGTTATATGAATTCAGGGCCCCCCTGAACTTTCGAATTGGCACAGAATAATCATGGAATTCCTTACAAATATGGTGCACCAAAAAACCGAATTATTCCTTAAAATATGGCAGCCCTTCTTGAATTATACAAACACAGATATTTTGGCCATCTTAACAAGGGCTTTTATTTAATTGAGATGGCGAACCTGGCTGGTCCGGGGCCCTTTGGGAGAGGAATCCCGTATGAATATGGGTTTTGTTATGATTTGATGTTAACACATTCCGAGCATGTATCTCACTACTCAATTTCTGTGTTATCCGTCGGTTTTTTTTCCCTGAATAATTTAAGAGATTTAATCATACACTCTGGTTAGTTGTAGGTTAGATTAGTAGTTAGTTGAGTTTTGTTTTTTTTCTCTCGGTATCTCTTTTTTTCTGTTTGATAGATTTTGGTTTTTAGTTATTTAAGATTTAATTGTATATCAATGTTTATACTTGGATTTTTTTTTTATTTGCAAACTTGCAAAAATATGTTAAATTTTCAATAAAAATATCTATAAAAAAAAAGCAGGTTAGACCAAGGAGACCCAGTGGATGTTATCTTCAAGAAGGCCTTTGACAAGGTCCCACATAGAAGCTAATGAGTAAGATAAGGGCCCATAGTGCCAGAGGCAACGTGGATAGAAGCTTGACTGTCTGACAGAAAGCAGAGAATGGGGATAAAAGGGTCCTTCTCAGGACACAGCCGGTGACAAGTGGTGTTCTGCAAGGCTCAGTGTTGGGACCACAACTTTTCGCCTTATACATTAACGATCTAACTAACATTACACGTGGGGACATCACCCACCATGTATGTGGCAGGTACTCATGTGACTCGGCCAACATTGTCTATCTCATATGCTGCAGGCAAGAATGCTCTGAGGCATAATAGCTTCTGCTTGGTCTCGCCAAGGTATGACAAAGAATGAATGGACTCCACACAATAATTGCCAGAGAGGAATGTTCCCTCCTAGTCAGGGGACACTTCAGTGATCAGGGACATTTGGCCTTGGATCTTCAGGTGACCATTCTCCAAGGTGGACTTTGGGATACGCCACAACGCAGAGTGGCCGAGCAGAGGTTGTTAGCCAAGTTCAATACCCATGATGATGGCCTCAACCAGGACCTTGGGTTCATGTCATACTACAGGTGACCCCACTACATCATACACACATGCATACACTCTTACACACACACACACAAAGTCTATGGGGTGAATTTGCATTTGCAGATTTGTAATTGCGGATACATTCTATTTTGTTCAAAAAGCACACAATCTGTAGGCAGTCAATCCATGTAACATTTTATAAATTCCTACTCTGGAAACAGAACCTGTCTGACTCAAAATTGGGAAAAGACAGACTCTAACCTCACATCTTTAATGCATTGTCTGATCTGCTACGTGACTTTTTTTATGTAAAACCTTAAGTTATCTCAAAAGTGTGATTTGAAAGAAGTTCTTGGTTTTACATATTAATAAAGTGAAACCTGCAACCCATTGTAAAAGATGAAAGATTTAACAGCAATCTAGGCTTGTTCAACATATCGTATCAGCTGCATGCATGACACTGTCATCATTTGCTATAAGTTGTGTCTTATGATCCTGCTCTATAGCTACCTTAAGGAGCAGTGCCCAAATAAACCTGTTGGGAGTATAACCTGGTGTTGTGTGATTTTTAACCTTGATATAGATGAAGGTAATGAAGGCAATAAAGGCATTCTGTATCATCTGCAGACTTAGCCAAAGATTGCTACTTATCCCTTTACCTTTGAGGCGGTGGGGAGGCTACAGAATGATTTGCACAGCTTAGGAGAGTGGGCAAAGAAGTGATAGATGGAGTACAATTTGGGAAAGAGTGAGGTCATGCACTTTGATAGGAAAGAGACATGGGCTATTTTCTATATGGGGATAAAATTCAGAAGCCTGAAGTGCAAAGAGACTTGGGAGTTCTAGTCCAGGATTCTCTCAAGGTAAACTTGCAGGTTGTGTCAGTAGTTAAGAAGACAAATGCAATGATGGTATTTAGTTTGAGAGGAGTTGAATATAAAAGTAGGCATGTGCTTCTGATTCTCCATAAGGCTCTAGTCAGATCACATTTGGAGTACAGCACACA
This sequence comes from Chiloscyllium plagiosum, assembly GCF_037043375.1. Taxonomy (NCBI): domain Eukaryota; kingdom Metazoa; phylum Chordata; class Chondrichthyes; order Orectolobiformes; family Hemiscylliidae; genus Chiloscyllium; species Chiloscyllium plagiosum. Next base: position 28,644,194 of record NW_028270143.1, on the reverse strand, counting down.
GTTTTGGGGCCCATATCTCAGGAAGGATGTATTGGCCCTGGAGCATGTTCAGAGATGGTTCACAAGAATGGTCCCAGGAATGAAACACTTAACATATGAGAAACGTTACTGATCTCATAGTTTATGCTCAATGGAGTTTAAAAGTATGAGGGAGGATCTAATTGAAACATACAGAATACTGAATGGCCTGGACAGAGTTGGTGTTGGGAAGAGGTTTCCATTGGTAGGAGAGACTAGGACCCAAGGGCTTAGCCTTAGAGTAAAAGGAAGGCCTTTTAGAACGAAGATAAGGAGAAACTTCAGCCAGACAAGTTATGGTGAATCTATGGAATTCATTTCCACAGAAGGCTGGGGAGGCCAGGTCATTGAGTATGTTTAAGACTGAGATAGATAGGTTCTTGAATATCAAGGGGATCAAAGGTTACAGGAAGAAAGTGGGGTTGAGAAACTTATCAGCCATGATTGAATGGCGGAGCAGACTCAATGGGCGGAATAGCCAAATTTCTGCTCCTATGTCTTATGATCTTAAGTTTATTCTTTATTCCTGCATCTACTACACTCTGGGGCAGCAAATTCCACTGATTCACAATCCTTCAAGAATGTGATTCCTCCCCATCGGTTTTAAATCTGCCGTCCTTTAGCCTAAAATAAATGGAATCTCATTCAAGATTGCCCCACAAGGGGAAACATCTATGTTACATCTACCTTGTCAATTCCCTTGAGCATCTTGCATACCTCAATTAGATTTCCTTTCATCTTTTGAAAGACAAGTATAAGCCTAAACTACTCAATCTCACCTCATAAGATACGCCTCTCATCGTGAATTAATCTTGCAAATTTTCTCTGAATGGTGTCCAAAGCAATTACATCCTTAGTCAAGTAAGGGGATCAAAACTGCAAGTTGCACTCCAGGTGCAATCTCGCCATTGCCTTGTACAAATGAAAGACATATCTCACATGGTGAGATCGAGTAGTTTAGGTATATATTTGAAGAGTATAAATTGCTATTAGAAAAAAAAAGTCTACATCATTATTTAAAATATTGCATCTCTTTACAGATGATGCAATGCTGATGATACTTTTAAAAAAGTTAAAGAATGGGATCCTTTCCAGCACAAAGACCCTGAAAGGACTCAGTCTCTGCACAGTACTAAGCCCTGATAGTTATGGCGAGATGGTTTTTGCACTCCAAGGGCTAAATTACAAAGCATGATTACACAAATTCTGGTTGTATTCCCTGGAAGTTAGAAGGTGAAGAAATAATATGAGTGAAGGTTTCAAGATAATAAAAGAAACAGGTCAAGATAGAGAAACTACATTGTTGGAGTAATGTAGTTACTATACATTATAAACTAAAAAATAAAGATAGAAATTTCAAGAGTGGAATCAGGGAACATTTTTCCACACTGTATAATAAAACGTTGGAACTATCTTCTATAAACAGCAATTGATATCAAAAAAATCCAAGATCAATTGTGTAGTTGAATAAACACATTAAGGGATGTGGGGAAGAGATGACAGAGCTGGGTCTCAGGACAGGTGTGATCACTTTGAATGGCTTGAGGGATTGAATGGTTTGTTTTGTCCTTGTGCTGTAAATCTTTCCCTTCTCAGTCAGTTCCACAGCAAATGAATATGATAAATTCATTTTCAGACCATCAAGAACTGTTAAACCTGGGAATCAGGACACAAGAAAGTTTGCAGTTGCAAATATTATAAAAAATGTATAACCTAGTTGTAAATAGCCCATTATATTTTTCAGATCAACCTCTGCTTTCAATAAAGGATGCACTTTGAATAAAGTGTCATTTGGATTTTAATTCTGGACGACAAACATTTCACAATCTTTCACAGATTGGATAAAAAAAACTTGTTAAAATGTTGGTGGGTATGATGACTAGACAAGAAATCATGGAATTCAAACTTGACACCTCCCTCAACTCTCCAATTTATAATGCTATCTTTATGCCTCATTCTTTGACTGTCTTCAGGATTTGGCATGGATCCTGGTAAGAGTCTTCATGCTACATGCACTCTCCACCAATGAAGACATATCACAATCGTTATCCCAAATAAAAACCCAATTATTAGCCCCAATTCTTTCCTCTCTGCACTGTAGCAGGTACATCAGCTAAATGACAATACACATCACTGCCTTTAAAACCAAGGATGCTTACCAAAAAATGAATATGGTTCATTGAAACAGCAAATGGCTGATGTAAATCAGTTAATGTTTTCACATATTTAACAACACAAGTTGTAATGGAACAAATGAACAATTCTAGCAGCAGATCTGAATGTGCACAGTGTTCCCATGTGGTATGACGTGGAATTCAAATTGAAATGGCTTAGCATTACTAGATGAAAGTCAATGCACTCAGCTGTAAAGACCAAGTATCCATTTTAGAAAGTCAGAACAACTGCAAGAAAGGTTAAGCCAGAATCAATTTTGTTTTCTTATTGCAAATAATTAATGAATCAAAAATAATTTAAAACTTTTAGGACTATATTTCAAGTCAGTTGGTAAGTTACAATATAATCTTTAGTAATAAAAAGTACATTCTAAACTAACAGTTTGTCATGTTTTTGGACAAATTGCTATGATTTTATTATTTGCATTGATATTCATTTGATATTGAAGCATCACAATCTCATCACTCCTCACAACAACAAAGAAATGTAAGACATCAAATTCAAATAAGGAAAAAGTGGAATAATTCCTATCCTTCTTACCAAGTAGGTCTTGGTCGACTCAAGTAATCTTGTATAGAAGGTCCTGAAGAAGGTGCAGGGCCTCGAGCTCTTGCAAGAGCCACTGGATTAATAAAGGCCTAAAAATGTGAGGAAGACTTAGACAACTGCACCAGGAATTTGTAAATACTAAACAGTAAAACAAAGCTATTGCCAAGCCATTTGGTTATGCAAAGCAAGATGCCTCTACCACTAATAACTTATGCCGATGACTTAGTATTTAGAAAGACTTTTTTATAATTCACTTACCTTTTAAGTTTGCCTCTCATAGTAAAAATGTTATCGAAGCAAGATTCAACAAAGATGACAAATTTCATTGGAAACATTAAAACCTTTGGAAGAGGTTTACCCATCTTGTCTGATGGATGACAGTCACCAGTGCTAGTAATAGCTCTGGGATACATCGGCAGCTAGAATGGCAAGATTCACAAGTACCTGCTTGGCTTTAAATTTGTTTCTTGCAATTTCAGAAAAAAATGTATTCTCGTGATCTCAATTACAACTAACTTCTGTTACTCATCTTTCCTGCAATATTAATGCAGCAGTGAGCTGTAGGGCATCCTTTACTCCATAGCTGTGGACCAAAATTTGACATTTGTTACTATAATGTGGTGGGATCATTAGTGGTGTATATATCTCTGTAATATACAACATGTAATATACAACATAAGAACATTAGGATGAATAAAGCTGCTGTATAAAAATGAGCAGCAGATGCAATAGTTGAAAGAAGAGCCAAATCACCAAAGGATGGTTACTGGTATATGTCTTTGGATGCAGTCAGCAACCACAAATTTGTTCCTGGTTGCCACAGTTGTTTTCCATGTCCACAGCACATCAGATTTGCAGTGGTTGGCCACAACGGTCCACTTACATGATGTACCAGTAAATAAAGGAGAAATTAAAGATTTGTAGAGATGAGTGAGTGTTGAAGATAAGGGATAATGATGCAGTCAGATACTGTCACAGGCCAGCATTCAGGTCATTCAGAATACAAGTTATTCAATAATGGACATGAAACAGGAATATTGCCTTTTCTTTATTTTTTTTCTTTGGATAGAGGGTGCTGGCAGGACCAGCATTTACTGACCATTCTTAAATTACCCTCGAGAAGGTGGTAATGGCTTACAGAATTGCTAGATGTGATGTGAAGAGGGATACCACGAGGTGGTCCACGATCTTGACCCAAAAACAATGAACGAACAATAGTTTCAAGTCAGGGTAATGTGAATTGGGTAATTGGAGGGGGGGGGGGGGGGGGGGGGGTAATCTTGGTTCCCATCTACCTGTAGCCTTTGTTAAAATGGGTGAGGGGCTTTGGGTTAAGAAAATACTGTTGAAAGAAGTTTCCCAAGTTGTTTTATATTAGGGTGTACACATTGCTGCCACGAGATGCTGGTGAAAGAAATGAATGCTCATTTGGCGAATAGGATATTAATCAAGGACATATTGAGACACCAAAACACTCATATTAGTTAATTTTATACAGTCAGTGATTAAGAAGCCTCTTCTGGAGTTTTATGTCTAGCTCTGGTTGCCTTGTTACAGGAAGGATATTATTAAGCTATAGAGGGTTCAGAAAGAATTTATCAGGATGTTGCTGAGAATGGACGGCTTGAGTTATAAAGTAGAGGATGGATAGGCTGGGACTTTTTTTTTACTGAAGTGCAAGATGTTGAGGGGTGACCTTATAGATGTTTATAAATTCATGAAGGGCATAAGGAGGTGAATGACAGGTGCCTTTTCCTCCAGCGAGGGGGTATTTTGAGGCTAGAGGGCATATTTTAAGGTGACAGGAGAAAGACTTTAAAAAGACATGGGGGCAATTTTTTTGTTTATTACACAGAGTGATTTGTATGTGGAAAGAACTTCCAGAGGAAGCGATGGAGGAGAGTACAGTTACAACTTTTAAAAGATATTTAGATAAGTATCTGAATAAGAAATGTTTGGGGGATAAGGATCATGCGGAGGCAAGTGGGACTAGTTTAGTTTGGGATTATGGTTGACTGTATGACTATGTCTTAGATATGGTAAAGAACTCAGCCAGGAAAGCAGAAAGTACAATAAACTCTCATATCAGGCACACATAGGGAGGTTGACTGCGTCAGCTCTGGCCAGGACTGCTCGTAATTACTATCAGCAAGGTTTGATCCAAAGGTGGTGGTGATGCTGGGGTGGAGGTGGTGGTGTCAGTGGCATGGGGGTGGTGGGGGCAGCAAGACAGACAGAGGCACTCCGGGTCAATATCTGGCTGCATGAGAATTGCGGTTAGCAAACTACTGGTTAATAGTTACTATAATCCTTCACACACCTGAATTATATCTTGAAGATGTGGCATTTGCTCTGGGGAGTCAGAAGTGAGTAACTTTCTACAGGATTATCTTCAGACCTTCTGTTGGACCCAGAACATTAATGAGTGGGTGCCTCTGTTAGGATTATGGCCAGTGGTAATCCCCAGAATATCAAAGGTTGGGTAATTCAGCAATGGCAACATTTTTGAATCTCGAACAGAGATGATTAGCAATGTTTGAGAAGAATTGTAGCTCAGGTTGAGGTTCAGGTTGTAAGTTTGCTTTCACACATTTTGTCACCATGCTAGGTAACATCATCAGTGAGCCTCCAGTGAAGTAACACCAGCACTTCATCAGAGGCTCACTGATTACATTACGTAGCATGGTGATTAAATGTCTGTAAGCAAACCTTCCACCTCAGCAATCAAATGTGCAAACTAGAGATGATTAGATTCTCTCGGTGAGCATAGTTGCTATCTAGCACTTGAGGCACATTAATGTCATTCACCACTTACCAATCCAAGCCTGAATGACCTAATCGGTTTTATAACAGCATAATTCCCCTGCTTTTGTACTTAATATCTCTATTTATGAAGGCCAAGGTACCATATTCTTTGCCAACTATTCTCACAAAGTAGTTCTACTATTATGCAATATTTATGTTCTTGTGTGACCCTGTGTAATACAAAAACCACACAATACAAATACACAGTGTTGGTGATGTAATGGCATTACATGCAACACACACTTTAGAAGTTCGCGTTTTAGAAAAAGGTCTCCTTATTCACCCAATTGTGTTACAGTCAATTCACATTAGTGAAAGATGCGTTATAACTGAACTGCCTGTATGGCCCGCTATCTTCAAAGATCCTCCCATCCTGCACACCACTTAGAACTATGCCATTAGGTATATATTTCCTCTCCATATGTTGTTACTACTTCACTTTTCAAATTCCACCGGCCACTTATCTGCCTATTTGAGAAGCTAGCTCTGCTTTGCTTCAGTCAATTGTCACACCTCCGTTTACTAACATTGGATAAATTTTAGAATATTACTATGTACTTCACTGCATGCGATTTATTTATATATAAAAATATATCAAAGTCATCACGGGTCATAGCATTGAGTCTTGAGATATACCACGTTCATATCTTTCGCTAGACCAAAAAACAATTTACTACAATATTACAGTTCTGAGGAAGGGTCACCAGAAACAAAATCCTTAACTCTAATTTCTCTCCAAAGACGCTGCCAAACCTGAACTTTTCCAGCAATTTGTTTTTGTTTGTAATTTACTGCTTCTGTACTAATATCCAGATTAGCGCTATTATTAGGCGAATCTGAGTATCATCGATCAGTTCATTTTATCCAGTCCTTTGTCAAACATATTCTTCAAGTCCATACTGACAACATCTAATTCTTCTCTTTCAAACTTTTCTGTTAACCAGAAAATTCGATTCAATCAAAATATGACTTTTATAAGCTCGTGCTGGCTCTTCTAAATTAACAAAATCTCTCTAAGTACCTGTTGATTTTTAATTCTCTTAATTATGATGTCAAAAAACTTCACCACCACCTGGTGTCAAACTGACAAGCAATATATGACCAGCAATATATTTAGGTCTCTTATTGGGTAAAGCTATCACAATTGCCATTTTCCAGGTTTCCGACATCTCCAACCACCCTCCTCCCACTGACTCCCCTATTCTGGGGGAAGATTATGGAAAGCCCTTCCGTTATCAACACCCTCACTTCCTTTAGCAACCTGGGATGTGGATCAGAGAGCAGCTCACCAGCCCCCAGCTCATCATTTCCTGCGCTGCGTTACAAACATCAGCCGCCGAATGTGCTTAAAGGGCCCCTATCTCCCATGGAGGGGCGTCAGGGGCTGTCACGGAGCCGGATAGCTGGAGACCCGGAAACAAGTTTAGGCCGCAGAGCTAACCACTCACCACTCGGTTATCCCGCTTGCCCATGTTTCCCGGACCACGGTCCGCAAATGCACAAGCCGAGCCCGACACCGTTCTCAACTGAAACCGGCAGCTGTCACGCCTGCGCAGCGCGGCCCAAGGACGCCGGAAGTGATGGCGACGGGAAACAGGACATGCACAGTGCAGGGCCGGCCGTTGGTATCGCCACTTCCGGTTTCTCAACGGTCCTTTTCGGCTCGTGCCGGGCTCGGAACGAAACTCCTTAATCCGTGTTAACGAACTTAAATAGTCTTTTTGGTGCTTGGATTCGGGTAAAAAAAACAATAACTGTTCTGAATAATTAGCGGTCGTTTGTTGTTTTGTTATAAAATTCACTCAAAGTATAGCTTGAACAAATACTTTCGGAGTGTGATGCTGCTGTTCCTCCAAATGAACTTGTAGCATCCCATGTCCGAACAAACGCTTGATACCCATTGGATTGCTTTTGAAATACTGTAAATCTTCATGTAATTCCAAGTTTCAAAAAAAAAGTTATTGGATAAGTGGCCGGAGAAGGTTCAATGAGACGTGAAGGTTCAATTGGGGCGATTGAGAGTTATAGGGTAGCCAGGAAGGACCTGAAGAGAGAGCTAAAAGCAGCAAGGAGGGGACATGAAAGGTCCTTAGTAGATAGGATTAGGGAAAACCCTAAGGCTTTCTATAGGTATGTTAGGAATAAAAGAATGACTAGGGTAGGAATAGGTCCAGTCAAGGATAGTAGGGGGAAGTTGCGTGTGGAGGCGGAAGAGATTGGGGAGACACTGAATGAATACTTTTCTTCAGTATTCACTCAGGAACAGGGCATTGTTGTCGATGAGAATACTGAGGCACAAATAAGTAGAATGGATGGCTTTGAGGTATGTAGAGAAGAGGTGTTGGAAATCCTGGAAAAGGTGAAAATAGATAAGTCCCCTGGGCCTGATGGCATTTATCCTAGGATTCTCTGGGAAGCAAGGGAGGAGATTGCAGAGCCATTGGCCTTGATTTTTATGTCCTCTTTGTCTACAGGAGTAGTCCCAGAAGACTGGAGGATAGCAAATGTGGTTCCCTTGTTCAAAAAGGGGAGTAGGGATAGCCCTAGTAACTATAGGCCGGTGAGTCTCACTTCTGTTGTGGGCAAAGTCTTAGAGAGAATTGTAAGGGATAGGATTTATGCACATCTAGATAGGAATAATGTGATCAAGGATAGTCAGCATGGTTTTGTGAAGGGCAAGTCGTGCCTCACAAACCTTATTGAATTCTTTGAAAAGGTGACGAAGGAGGTTGATGAGGGGAAAGCGGTAGATGTGGTATATATGGATTTTAGTAAGGCGTTTGATAAGGTTCCCCATGGTAGGCTACTGCAGAAAATACGGAGATATGGCATTGAGGGTGAGTTAGAGGTTTGGATTAGGAATTGGCTGGATGGAAGAAGACAGAGGGTAGTAGTTGATGGCAAAGTTTCTTCATGGAGTGCTGTCACTAGCGGTGTTCCGCAAGGATCTGTTTTGGGACCATTGCTGTTTGTCATTTTTATAAATGACCTGGAAGAGGGGTTAGAAGGTTGGGTGAGCAAGTTTGCGGATGATACGAAAGTCGGAGGAGTTGTTGACAGTGAGGAAGCATGTGGCAGGTTACAGCAGGATATAGAGAAGCTGCAGAGCTGGGCAGAAAGGTGGCAGATGGAATTCAATGTAGCTAAGTGCGAGGTGATTCACTTTGGGAAGAATAACAAAAAGATGGGGTACTGGGCTAATGGTTGGATACTTGGTAGTGTGGATGAGCAGAGGGATCTTGGTGTCTATGTACACAGATCTCTGAAAGTTGCCACCCAGGTAAATAGTGCGGTGAGGAAGGCATATGGCGTACTGGCTTTTATTGGTAGAGGAATTGAGTTCCGGAGTCCTGAGGTCATGATGCAGTTGTATAAGACTCTGGTACGGCCGCATCTGGAATATTGTGTGCAGTTTTGGTCGCCATACTATAGGAAGGATGTGGAGGCATTGGAACGGGTGCAGAGGAGGTTTACCAGGATGTTGCCTGGTATGGAAGGAAAATCGTATGAGGAAAGACTGAGGCACTTGGGGCTGTTTTCACTAGAGAAAAGAAGGTTTAGGGGTGACTTGATTGAGGTGTACAAGATGATTAGGGGGTTAGATAGGGTCGACAGTATGAACCTTTTCCCGCGTATTGAGTCGGGTATTACAAGGGGGCATAGCTTTAAATTAAGGGGGGGTAGATATAGGACTGATGTTAGGGGTAGGTTCTTCACTCAGCGAGTCGTTAGTTCATGGAATGCCCTGCCAGTAACAGTGGTGGACTCTCCCTCTTTATGGGCATTTAAGAGGGCATTGGATAGGTATATGGAGGATAGTGGGTTAGTGTAGTTTAGGTGGGCTTGGATCGGCGCAACATCGAGGGCCCAAGGGCCTGTACTGCGCTGTATTCTTCTATGTTCTATGTTCTATGTAGAATGCATCATTTTGATGCTGATGCTGTGTTTGATGGCGGCCAAGACGTTAAACTCACTTTAAACTATTGTGCCCGTGGATGTTTAGTGTCCATCTCCAGGCAATACAAGGTCGGTTTAGATTGTGCGCCGAGTGTTACTGAATCTACCACCAGTGCACAAATTTCACGTGATAAAACGCAAATGATGAAAACATTCAGGTCTGTTTTGGTTCATTCGTCCAGAATGAAGACTGTAACTGTCTTAATTGGAGCATCTGATGTTTAACAATTCCAGCATTTGAGTCACCAGTTTGTTTACTTTAGAGATGCTCAGTTACTTTGAAATTTTCAGTGAATGTGTGTTAGTCTATAAACCAAAACCAAACTGATAAAGGTGTTCAACGTGATTGAGTGCTTAGATATCCAGGCACCATCTAATTGAAACAAAAGCTATCTGGAAAGACCATAATTAACAGTACTGTTCAAAATGATAGAGTAAGTTAACATTCTGTCTATTACATTAGAAAACACCTTAATGTTTATTCTCATCTGCAAAATATGATCCAAACTGTTGTATGAGACAAACTTATCACCTAAACTGTCACTATACTAATATTTGTTGCTCATAGACAAAATGCATTGTTGCAAAACAATTTTATGCTCCATCTGCATTTACACTATTGTGGGATCTATCTTTTCTTATTCTTTCTATGGATAGTAGTATTATTGAATGGGCAAGGATTTATTACCCATCACTAACTGCAACGTGAGGTGGTGGTCTTCTCATGTTGAACTGCAGCATTTATGTACTAGTACACACAGTCTGTTAGGATTACCAGGATTTTAAGCCACAGATATAATTCCATTTCAGGATGGTGTGTAGATTGAAGGGGAACTTGCACATGTTGTTATCATGCATCTGCTAAATTTCTTCTTTAGGTACTGAAGTCCGAGGTTGCTTCAGAGCATTTTATCTCACTGTGCATCTACTGTTGAGGGAGTGAATGACCAAAGTGGCAGATGTGGTGCCAAAAAAGCAAGCCGCTTCTTGGATGCTGTCAAACTTTTTAGTCTTAGAGCTGCAATTAGCATGGTGTGGAGTTTCCCCAATTGCCTTCACTCATCTGTGACTCAAAGTTGCTCTTTGATCCTGGGCTTTCAGTTGGTGCAGTGCCACCAGTAGCTGGCAGCAATGATGAACATAACATCATGGCTGATCTTTTAGTGCACTCCACTTACTGCCTAGGAGAAAGTGAGGACTTCAGATCAAAGTCAAAATGTGTGGCACTGGAAAAGCTCAGGCAGCATTCAAGGAGCAAGAGAGTTGACCTTTTGAGCATAAGCTCTTCAGAAATGTCGACTCTTCTCCTCTGATGCTGCCTGACTGGCTATGTGTTTCCAGTGCTACACCTTTTGACTCCACTTGCCTGTCTGCTCATCATAACCCTTAATTCCCTTTACTGTTCAAAAATCTATTATCTTTGCCTTCAAAACATTCAGTGAGATATCCTCAACAGCTATTCATTGGGCAGGGAATTCCACAGATTCACAACCCTTTGGATGAAGAAGTTTGTCCTCAACTCAGCTCCTGTTTATTTTGAGGCACTGCCCCTTAGTTCTAGTTTCACCCACCAATGGAAACTGCTTCTATCTTGTCTATTCCCTCCATAGCTTTATGTTTCTAAGATCCCCTCTCATTCTTCCAAATTTCAATAAATATTGTCCCAGACTACTCAATCTCTCCTCATAAACCAACCATCTCAACTTTAGAATCGACCCTAGTGAACCTCCTCTACACCCTTTTTCAGTGCTAGTGCATCCTCTCTCAATAAGGAGACAAAAACTATACACATTTCTGTAGGTGTGCCCTCACCAGCATGCTGTACAATTGCAGTATAACCTCCCTATTTTTAAACTCCATCCCTGTACCAATCAAGGACAATATTCCATGTGCCTTCATAATTGCCTGCTGCAGCTACAAGTCAACTTGTTGTGATTCACCACAAAGACACTCGGGTCCCTATGCACAGCAGCATGCTGTAATTTTTCATCACTTAAAAAATTGTCCATTTTGTGGTTATTCCTACTAACATTTACCAACATTGTACTCCATCTGTCATACCCTTGCCCACTCACTCAACCTATCTATATCCCTCTGCAGATTTTCAGTTTCCTCTGCACTTTGCTTTACCACTCCTCTAGTCTAAATCATTTATGTAAGTTGTAAACAATTGCGGTTCAAACACTATTAACCGTTGATCGCCAACCAGAAAAACACCTTTGCTTTCTGTTAGGTAACCAATCTTCTATCTATGCTAATACATTATCTGTAACAATGTTTACCTTTATGTGGCAGCCTTTTGTGTGGCACCTTGTCAAATGTCTTCTGGAAAGCCAGATACACCACATCCCCTCGTTCTCTGTTGTCCACTGTGCTTGTAATGTCCTCGAAGAATTTCAGTAAATTAGTTAAACATGACCTGTCTTTCATGAACTTATGCTGCTTTTGCCTGATGGGACAATTTATATCCAGATGTCTTGGTATTTCTTCCTTGATTATAGATTCAAGCATTTTCCCCACTACAGAAATTAAGCTAATAGACCTATAGTTACCCACTTTTTGTCTATCTCCTTTTTTAAACTGGTGTCACATTTGCTGTTTTCCAATCTGCCAGAACCATCCCAGAGTCCAGCGAATTTTGGTAAACTACCACAAGCACATTTGCTATTCTTCACCATCTCTTTAGTACCCTGGGATGCATTCCATCAGGGCCATGAGACTTGTCTATCTTTAGCCCCATTAGCTTGCCCAACACTACCTCTTTTGTGATGATGATCATTTCTAGATCATTAACTCCTTGTCATCAAATGCTGCTATGTCATTTGTGTCATCCACTGTGAAGACTGACACTAAATACCTGTTTAACACCTCAGCCATTTCTTCATCTGCAATTATTAAATCTCCCTTGTCGTCCTCTAAAGGACCAATGTTTACTTTAAATTTTTTCGTTTTATATATTTGTAGAAGCTTTTGTTATCTGTTCTGTTCTGAGCTAGTTTACTCTCATAATCCATTTTACCTTTCTTTATAGCTTTTATTGTGAGTGTTGACCTTTAAAGATTTCCCAATCCCTTAGTTTCCCCAATAATCATTGCCACTTTGTATGCATTAGCTTTCAATTTGATATCCTAACTTCCTTAGTTATCCATAGCTGATTAATCACTTTTTTTTAAAAACAGTCCTTCCTTTTCACTGGTATATACTTTTGCTGAGCACTGAAAACGCACTTTGAAAGTCCTCCACTATTCTTTGCTTCCAGTGTACCTTAGACATCTCCCTCATCCCCAAGTATGAGATCATTAATACTTTGTTTTGTTGCATAGGACCAGATCTAGGATAGCTTGCTCCCTTGTGGGTTCCTAAACATACTGTTTGAGAAAAACTATCACAGATACATTCTATGAACTTCCCCCTCAAGACTTCCTTGACTGACTTGATTTTTGACCAATCAATATGGAGATTAACATCCCCAATGGTAATTACCATACTGTTTTTACATTCATCGATTTCTTCTTTGTTTATTGTCCACTCTACTGCGCTATTATTTGATGGCTTACAGACTATACCTATCAGTACCTTTTTCACCTTACCATTTCAAATTTCCACTGACATTAATTCAACCTTTTCCATCATAGAAATATAATTTCTCACTACTACCCTGATGTCATCCTTAAATATCAGAGCTACAACATTTTCCTTTCCTTTTTGTCTGTCTAGCTGATGAGCAGCTAACGTCTAATTTGCAGTTCTGAGCAGGCCAGAATTCCACCACTGGAAGTCTCAGTTGTAGAGAAGGTGTGTGGATAACCAATTCATTGTCTCAAGAACACAAGTTTTTCTCGTGCATTTCCTATGGAGCTGATGGGAAGTACTCAGTTAGTTCTCTGATCAGCGGTAAAACCATTGGCAACGTGACAAAATTCTGGCCTCTGTGTCTGCTACCAAAATAGTAAATTTTTGAAATGTATTTAGCTGATTCTACATTTTAAAGAAGATGGGCTATCACTTTCCTTTGACTACCGCTGCCAATTCCAAACCCCAACCCTCATTTACCACCTGGATTGAGAAATGTGGTATTCCCATGGCATTCTGCCATTGAAATGGCATATTATTAATATCCCATTTACAGAATTATAAAAAGATTCTTTTGAAGTCAAACACATTTCCACAGTATAGTACACACTACAATATTTATTTATTTCCAAAATATGATTTAGCAGCTAAGAACAGTTCAAGCTAAAGTAAAACATAAAATAGAGACAGCAAAAGTCCACCAAACACAAGCAGCATTAACATTGGTGTATTTTGCAAATGCAATCTTGTTCCCTATTTAACACATTCTAAATTGTAGACCCAGGCAAGGCATAAATTTAGCAGCAAACATGAATCAGGAATGCTCTAAGTACAAAGCTATTACAAAAAAACCTATAAATATTTAATCATATTTGTTCCATTATACATATTTGGTGTCCATACTAATCTAACCACCTGCTTTGCAAGCTTGACCAGTCATACAAGATACTTGAACATATAAATATAATTTGATTCAACACAAGATTGTTTAATCAAAAATAAGTTTTACAAAGTAATTCAATTTAACTTGTAGGTTGAAGATTTATCTGTCATGTAAGTCTATACAGACAAGGTCCTTGCTAAAGGGCATAGGAAAGTGACAAAATTACCAATGTTATGAACATCCATACATTGGTAAAATACCTTTTGGACTCAAAGGGAACACGGTCTAGAAAGTATGTTTGAAATATCACAGATATTTTGCTAGTCTCCTGCCATAACTCCAGGAAGAACCAGGGAATTGGTGGAGATCAAATTGGTAGATCTTCACTGTTCCCCAGAATAAGGGGTGGAACTTCTATCTGTTCTGGATGAGACAAATAGCAGTGGGAACGAATATGTTAAGCTACAAGTATGTACTCATTATGGAATTGTTCCAACTGGCAATCAGCATTTATGTGGTGTGCAGTATTTTGAATGAAGGCATATTCGCCTCCATATGAACCCTGAAAATTCAAGGCATTTTTGAAAAATACTCCTATTTTCACAGGGCTGACAGGAATGTCAGGCAGATCAAGGATACAAAGAATGTGGGAGTTTCTGTGGGCATGTAGAAAAGAGAGTTAAGGGATGAATTTTACTGAAACAAGGTGTTCTCCCATTAACCCTGCAAAGTTTTCAGGTTTTATGGCTGGTGGGATCTATTGGATGTGATCCAACCACACCTACTGGAATTATATCTGTGGGAATGTCGAGGCATCAGAACATAAAAATGTGTTGGTGTGGCTAAGTAATTAAATGCGAGCAACTTGTTTTAGGGATTGACAGAGTAGGTGTAAAAAATGTTTTCTCATGTGAGTTAATCTAGAACAAGAGGTCATAGCTTTAGGATAAAGGGAGCAGGTAAAAAATGGAGGAGGAGAAATTACCTCTCTCAAGTGCCATAGATCTGGAATTTACTACTCATTCTAGGACATTGAGTAAATTTAAGATAGATGGGCAGATTTTAAATTAGTAAAAAGTTGAGCGGTTATGGAGAGCAGGCAGAGAAGTGGAATTAAGTCAGAGATGAGTACAGTCATAATCATATGAAATAGCAGAACAGGCTCAAGGGGCTGAATTGCCAGCCCACTCCTTGTTCTTACATTTATAAAGCATTTTAGAAATCAAAATTTAGTTATATCAAATATGTATTGGAATTCATTTTTGCAAAGTCAACTTGAGGAAATTGAGTGCACACAAGCTAGTTTATTTCTTTTTCTGTAAAACACTGGAATTCTGACTTAATTCAGTGTAAAACAGAAAAAAAACTTAAATGACATTTGATAAGCAATATTGATCGTAGCCGATGGGACATCTTAAAATGTATTTATGCTAAAATACACGAATATGCATTAATTAGCAAAGTGGTTCACTCACTAAGTTGCAAATTAAACTCGCAGTATGATGTGAATTTTGTTAATACCTGATGTCCATAGTAAATTATGGTGTTTTAATTGAAAATAGATCAGCTTCTGATTTAGACATTGGATACCTTCAATTATACTTCAGATATAAAACATATATCATCGTCTTAAGTGTCAGCTCACAGAAGTAACAGCCTATCTGCTGCAATATATCAATGCTGAATGCATGGTAAACTGTAGAGTATAATACAATTCATAATCTTATGACTGATACAGGCACAGCCAAAAGTATAAAGTGCCATGATGTGTTGAATCAAATAAGCGTTTGTTACAACTGCAGCTTAAATTCACAAATAAAGATTGCAGTGTGTCTTATGTGTTTTGCAACATTTCACTTTGTAGCAGTTTTATGATGACACAGTCAATATTCTAAACTGACCAGATATTGTTCAAATGTCAAATATTCTAAGTATAATTTAGCTTTAAGGATTAAAACCACTGTTCATTGTAAAATGAATTTCTGATTTAAACAATATTGCTGCTTTATGTGACATATATTCTTGAATAAATAACAAAAAATGCAATTTAGAAGTATTTTGTCAAGATTGTGCTTTGTTGAACTTTTTTATTACTTTGACATGATGTATTATATACAGGAGTACAGTACCAGCAGAACTCTATCTTTAATATTGTGTTGAAGAGAGTTTCTCCTTTGGGCACAATTAGGAAATAAGCTTCAGACTGCACAGGTTAGGTTACAGTTCAAGTTTTGTCTAAAAAGTGAATTTGCATAATAAAACTTAAAATCATCCCATGAATCAGTGCCATTAGTCAGCATAACAGAATACAACTGTTGACTTTTTTTCTTTTGCATTTAAAAGACACTAACTGACATACTTAGCAGCTACAAATGGGTGCAAGGTAAAATTATCACCCTTGGTATTTCAATCTGGGGTCTCAGCCAGTTTTGTGGACCGGACAGGTTTGGAAAAAATATTTTCAGATGAGCTTTAATGATTGTGGAATTTCAATATATGCAAAGTTTAATTTATTCTTGATTTTCTGGACTGATATTGGAAACTTTTTCCCATCATTTAGTTTTAAATATTAGTGACATCTCTTTAGGAGTTATTTTATTCCTTAAAGCTGCTTCTTGGAAAATGCCATTTCTGTGTTACTGTTTTTTTTAATAATTGAGGATTCATTTATTCTCCCTCTCATGAAGATGTGAGGTTTTACCTTTGTAACTATAGCTACACTGGAAAAAAATGTATTTTTAGCAATAGGACAACATATAAAGGTAAAATCTGACAGAATGCATGCCCCATCACCATACTTAAAAACCAAAATGAAATTGCAGGACAAGTGCCATTTTTCCATTCAATTTTTGGCTAAAATTAGAATGTTCTGAAATCCCAATCTTTGGATGTAAGATCTGTGGAAGAAACGTCTGATGGAACTGCCAACCTTCAATGTGAATACTATATGCTTTCATCACAAAACACAGTACTGTTTCACCTGCCAATCACAGACTAACATTTCGTTTTAGAGTTGTTGGATATTGGTCAGAAATAGGAACCTCGGTTGATTTTCTCTTTGCTAACCATGGATACTCAACGTAAATGTAGTGTCTCATACTTCTACCCAGTTGTGATTGTACACAGTGGAAATTGAATTTGGGGCCTTCCTTGTCCAGCTTTTCATTATACTAAAACTATTCAGCATATCTAACAATTTAAAAATTGTTTTAAAATTGCATATATACCATAAGAACAATTAATGCATAATGTTGAAATCGTACATAGTCCACAACTGTCCAAACTAAAGCAGCACTTTGTACCAAACCTCCTCCATGATTTTACACTGCAGCCTACTTAACATTGCAAACCTTTTAAACTCTGACAGCAATCAGTTACATGCAGAGCCATAGTGCTCTACTGAAAAGCAAGGTCACATTATTAACCCACTATTACATGGTCATGCTCTCTGGTGTGACATATTTCTCAATAAGACACTTTTGTTCTATATTTTTTTCTATTCACTAACAATGAGCCTGTTTAACACCATACAAATGCTTATTACATTCATATCAAATTTCTCATTTCTATTTTAATTTTGAGATATTACGCCCATTCTGTGAAAGGGTATAATACTTGCCTAATGTTTTCTGTTTTTTATAATTCTATTGTTGGCAGTTATCAGTGCTTAGACCATTGGGTAATGAATGTGCCAATCATTTTTCTGAAACACCTTAACCTCTGTGGTTCCTGCAATGTTATTTACTTTAACTTATTTGTTTCCAATTGTTATCCACTCCCAAAATTCCTTTACCTTTCCAATGCTCACTCAATACTTGTTTAACACCCATTCTCAATTCTCTTTTATCACATTCTTTGTCTGTCTTCCTCTCAATACAAAATAATGACTATGGAGGAGGAGTATACAGTATTTCTGGAACATTGATTAATTTGAAAATTGGATAACTGATAATACATTACATATTTAACATGATTATCTTGCTCATTGTTACAAAAGTTACAAGAAAACAAACTGACATTTCTAGCTGTAATCAAAAGCTTCAACAGTTTATTCCTCATCTTGAAGAGTCTGGATGACTACATTTGTTTTACTGAGCAATAGCTGCTTGACTAAATCTTCTTTGCTATATTTTTCCCAGAACTCCATTAAAACACAATGTTTGATACAGAAATACTTCGAAAGTTATTATTTTAAATGGTTATATTGGATTGAGATCATTAGTGGAAATGCGCTTTCTGACTGCAGTATTTTCATTAAAAATGTGAATATACTGACTGTCATTTATGTGCTATTTCTTGCTGTTGAAACATTAGAAATATCATCACAGCCACAAATGGAAAAAAATATCACCAACAGTCTATTAGCATTTATATCAATATTAGCAACTAGCTATGGCTAATGTTTCAGTGAACTCAACAGCCTAATTAAAAACTGCACATCATATTAGTGTTGTGAAATTAGTTGAGACATTTGACAGCCACTATTTTGCTCTATATACAAGTAAACTTTCACTAATTAGATGCAAGTATTATAAATCAATGGTTAAAGAATCATAATTTCCATGAAAAGTTGTTTTTAAAATTCTTTGACAATGGTTAATGAAATCAAATCAATGCAAATTTGCATTGCTAAACCTTTTCATTTAGGACAAGTTTCTTTAATTTTTTTTTAGAAATGAAATTGTAAGGAACTGTATCATTATTAGATATATTTCATTGTAGCTGTGGCAACACCTCTTGGTTTGCAGTTTTATTTGCTATGTACAGCACAGTGCTTAGTACATTACTTGGAATGGTTTTAACTGAAATATCAATCTAATCCACTGATTAAGCTAGAGTTTGAAGTCAGTACAGAAAACTTCCATGTTGATGGATGCTACAGCCACAGGTGCATCACATAGTTTTACCTGTTCTTAATGAGGATGCAACATACAATAGTCTCAAGGCAGACAATTAATATGTAAATTATTATTATACACTATAATGATAGTCATTGGTTTATAGCCTGAACTATGGCTGATTGACAATAGAGTCATGGGATATTGAAAATCATATCTGGGTTACCTAGATTCTGTAGTGATATTCACCAGGTACATAAACTTCACTGGCTTTGTTTAATCCATGAAATCAACTAGGACTGCAGATGTTGGACATCAGATTTGAGATGAAAATGTGTTGCTGGAAAAGCGCAGCAGGTCAGGCAGCATCCAAGGGACGGGAGAATCGACGTTTCGGGCATAAGCCCTCTCCTGTTCCTTGGATGCTGCCTGACCTGCTGTGCTTTTCCAGCACCACACTCGACAGCAATCCATGAAATCCCTAACTGAACATTTTGCACAGAAACTTGGGAATTTGAAATATATATGAACCTGTGTACAGAAGTAAAGCTTTATTTTTAATACATACTGCAAAAAGAAACAAGGTTTTCTGATTTTATGAGCTATGAAATGTGGGAGCTCCAATGCTATCAGTTTCTTTGCAATTTATTTGGAAATACAACAGGCTACATTCTAATTATTAAGCAAATGGTTAAACTATATAATATACCTATTGCTTACGATTTTATTTTCAATTTAAGACTTAAAGTTTACTATGTAGAATAGAACTTGAGGCAGCCTCTTTAAAACTCTGTTCCATGGCTTGTAGGAAACCAAACAGCACTGTAAATGGCATGTGCATTGGACTGTTTCATTATTGTTTATTTCTTAAAATTAAAACAAAACTGACATCCAACTGTCCACTAATGGCATTAAGATTTTTTTTCCACAACTGGGACTTTGATAATATGCTGAGAGTAGGGCAGGAATGAGACATGGTAGTGAGAATCACAGTTTGGAGGATGGGACAATGGCATTGCAATATCTGAAAGAACGTATAGCAACCTATAAAACATGTTTTGTTTTGCAATACTGTATGTCACTTATTGCCCTGAAATAAAAAAGGTGCTGTTAAAATAACTCAGATTTAGGTTATCAGGATGGTTCTGCCTTCTCAAACTCTCTCCTTGCCTGAGGCATGGTAACCCCCAGGTTAAATGTACCACCTGTCATCTCTTTCTATGACAGAGCAGCCCTCTGGTCACCTCGGACAATGGTGACATTATCTTTACTTCATACATAAACTAAACTGCAATGATTGTTCCTTAAACAGGAAATGTTTCCTATACTATTTACTGTTTCTTTTGCATTTTACTTTTTTCCTCTTTGCTGACCCATTCATCTACTTCTGCTTTTCATGGCCATTTTTGTTGGAGACAGTGGTCTAATACTACAATGGCAGTATGTTTAACAATGATTATGATTTCAACTGAAGACAAAAGAAACACTTTATTACAATAGGATGGAAGATGTTTGCTACAAATCCACCTCACCTATTTTAGAAAGTGCAGCCCTAGAGCTCTCCTGAAAGATAAAAATATTATCTAGAAGCACCATAGTCAAATTAGTTGCTGAATGTTGGTATCATGTAGATACATTTCAAAAATACTATTAATTCCCCTGAAATTGACATGTTAGAAAGTTTATAGCTTCAGTTTAATATAAATGTCTTGTTAAAATATACGTTAAAATTATCCCCTTTATTTTATGCCTTTTAAACAATATTTACAAATCATGTTGATGCATAAGATTCATCTGTACTGACATTAGGCTGAACACATGCATTTCCTAGTTGTCGAGATCAAAGATATACCTCATCAACACCAAAGTCTATTGTAATCAATATTTTGTTTGCTTTTCATCAGTCACTGAAACAAAGACTGGTTGCACAACTTGTTATATGTAAAGTTAAAAATCACAACACCAGGTTATAGTCCAACAGGTTTAATTGGAAACACACTAGCTTTCGGAGCGACGCTCCTTCATCACAATCACCTGATGAAGGAGTGTCACTCCGAAAGCTAGTGTGTTTCCAATTAAACCTGTTGGACTATAACCTGGTGTTGTGTGATTTTTAACTTTGTACACCCCAGTCCAACACCGGCATCTCCAAATCATGTTATATATAAAAGTCCCTTGCAATATTATGCTACTTTAACATGTTAAACCCTCTTTATTCATAGTCCATCAAAGTAAATATGCCTTTCTCACTCACCATGCTTTAATTTTTGTAAACTGCAGTTTTTTAATACGTGATTGATGTACTTACTTGTTTTCACCTTTACACATACAGTCCTAAAAGCCATCCAGCAATGATTTCTTACCAAAGCAAGTCTATCTCAAAGAAAAAATATAAATATTAGCTATTATATGAAGCAAATTGTTTCTTGAGGCTGATTTAACATTAATCCAGATTTATATGTTAAATACAAGCACTTTATGATTACCAATCTGTATTGTCAGAGTTATTTGAAGCTGATGGCTTTCTACTTGAACACAACTGATACAGTGCAGTTTATAAGATAGATACTAATATGCATTGGATTCGATCATAGTCAGTGCTGTATTGCACTACAATGATTTAACTACCATGGGATACATATCCATTCATCTGTAACATTGCAGTTTGACTGGGATGCCATCCATCCAGTTTGCCTCAGCCAGTCTGCTTTATCTGGCAATTTCCAAAACGTAAACTTGTGACAAGTCATTTTTTTAAACACAGAAACTTAATTTTTAATATATTTCTGTATTTTTATCTGCACGGATCAGTTATTGATCCTATACCATGTCCCTAAGATGTGACTATCCAGTTTTAAGTTCAGCAAATGGTGACAACCCCAAGTTGAACATACATTACCTCTTCATAACATTCTGTAAGTACTAGGCATGGAGGAGTGTTTCTGTGAAATTTGAAGATCATCATAAATTGAAAATGTAAATGATTCATTCACTAGCTTTTTCATTTTGCATTTAAACATACTGATATGTGTTAAGCATCTTAAGATAAAGATATATTTTTCCAAATTCACTGCTTTGTCTCTTGTTACAGTATATATAAAAATACCATCTAAAACAAGCATCTTGTATAAATGCAAAAAAGTAGTCATGATTTTTTTAAAAACAATGTTCCTTCATATTGGCAAAATATGAAGCAGTTCTTTAAAATCCAACTGTTCTGTTAAAATCTTTTGTTCCAGCTAATGCCACAGCAATCACTTCTGAAATGTTTTCAATATTTGTTGATATAAAACACTGTTGATACCCAAATGTTCACAGCACCTTGGGCAATGGTTGAAGAAAAATGTTTCACTTTTAATGGTTTATTATTCAAAGATCATTTAAAAAATTACATTCTTTCTTCAGTGAGGACATTTAGTATGTCTTTTCTTTTAACGTAACAAATTGTGGCCTTAGCAGCTGGAGAACAAACTCTGGCAGGATTGGCAGTGACTGTACTTGGTAGTTTGGCAGTGACTTTATCCCATTTTTCCAAATACTTCACATTTGCAGCACGCCACATTCAGGTAACAGGATTTTGCAGCATTTGTGAATAGACAGCAGCTAATTGAGTCCAGAAATTTCCTGGGGCAGGATGGATAGGGAGGAGATGGCGGAGGAGCCGCAACAGTTTTTGCATTGTTTCATTATATAACCGATTGGTGGTTTACTGTTAATCAAGAAAGCACAAATAAGAGACATATTTTAAAAGCAGCATACTGATAAGATTGTGTCATACTGTAAAATATTTGAGTTGTCAAGTAATCTTTGCAAGAGTATAATGTCTGACCAAAAATTCAATGCTCGACAAATGAAATCGTACTACGAAATCAGCACATCTTGCGGCTTTGTATACTTCGGGTGGATGTTAAGCTGTGTTCCCCTCTGAAGAAGACTGGTTTGAAGATAGACACAAGTTCTGATTCTCAGTGTATTTCTCATGGTCCTTAAAATATTGATGGGACAGTGCACTGAAAGCAGATATTCTCTTCTCTGGGTTAAAGGTTAGAAATTTCTGTTTTTTAAAAAAGAAACAAACAGAATAAAAATAAAATACTGAGTTACAATTAGCACAAGATTAGCCAAAAGCATATTTTTGTCAAAGCTCGATTAATAGCAGCAAAACAATAATAGCTCTGGAGAAATTCCTAGTCATGATCTTTCAACAAAGGAGTGCAGAGTTTAAGTAAAATCTATAAATTCATAGATATCCACTATTTGAGAAAAATCATATAAGTTGGTAAATTTTCATGTTGATTTGCCAGTTTTCAATAATAAAAATTGCATTTGCTCACAAAAATTAATTGTACTGTTAATGAATAATGTATGAACACAAGCATACCAGCAGCAGGTCTTTCCCTGGTTCATTTATCTCTGGTACTAAGTCCTGTATTGGTTGTGGAGATCTTGTTGAAAATGCATCTCTTGGTAGTGCCACATCTAGAGGCCAGTCATCCTCACTTGGAAGACCAAGTACACTGTATGAATAGACAATACTTTAACTTGTGTGCAAAAGCAATTTAAGAACAAAATCACATTCACAACAATTAATTGGTTTGAAGTTATATTTTATAATGGAACATATTTAACTCTAATTTCTCCATTTTGTTTTTTTCCCCTCACGTAACATTTAATTTCACCTCAAAGAGTGGACAGGCTGCTTTATGTCAAATATGAATCAATATTATCCTATAGTTATCTTTCAGAGAAACCTTAAGTTGATTGAGCAAGTTTTTTGAACTTCTCTCCCTTGCTGAGAGAAGTGACCAGTCATTCTTTAATCTGTCAGGTAACAGATGAGAAATTCCTCTTTATGAAAAGCTGTATTTTTCTCTGTTACTATCAACCTGCTTTAAAAAATTCAGTTTCAGGAATCACAGGTTTCACATCTGGTTTTTGTGACTGTAGCTATTTGAATATAAGACCATAAGACATAGGAATGGCCCATCGAGTCCTCTCTGCCATTTAATCATGGCTGATGGGCATTCCAACTGATTTCTCAAATGTTAATTTTGATCTCTCTGTACTTTCTCTGCAGCTCTAAGACCGTATTCTGCATTGTGTTCTATTACCTTGATGTACTTTGTATAGTACAATCTGCCTGTACAGCATACTGAACAGCACCATTCACTGTATTTTGGTACCATGCGACAACAGTAAATCAATCACCCCATATTGATGGATACGATTATTAATGTTCAAATAACCATATTGTTGCAACTTTAAAATTTTTTGATACTTTTCTCAAGGTCAGTGGGATCTGAAACACCCCTCTTCCTTTACTGTGGAAGGCAACTTTACTGGCATTGTGCAATTATTGTTTTGACAGTTAAATGTTAGAGTTATAAATGTTTATTGTTATAAATGATGTGGAGGAGCCAGTGTTGGACTGAGGTAGACAAAGTTAAAATTCCCATAACACCAGGTTACAGTCCAACGGGTTTATTCGGAAGTACTAGCTTTCGGATCACTGCTATCTGAAGCAGCAGCACTCTGAAAGCTAGTGCTTCTAAATAAACCTGTTCAACTATAACCTGGTGTTGTGTGATTTTTTTAAGCTATTGTTACAAAATAATACCTGACAGCAAGGTTATATTGGCAACATGAGTAAACTTGACATTTTCACTTGTTACCCTGAACCCTCAGAGTTGTCTCTGACAAAATGTTGTACGTGTATTATTAGTGAGAATTTGGAGGAACGGTCAAGTCTAACAGAATTATATTTAGTTACTTAAATGTGCCACCGGAGGGCAGTGTTTACCCCATTTGCTAAACTATACGAACAGGAACATATTTGTCAATGCCATTGGAAAAGTAACACATCTGTCACTCCCTTAGCTAAAATCAAATATGCTGTAGAAATGACCTTAAATATTTTAATAAATTGATGTTACTGTAATGAGAATAAATACATGAAACGTGTGTATTTGTGCCAAGAATCAGTCATTATAATAAGACCATTAGATATAGGAACAGAACCTTGAGGCAGCTCTGCCTTTCAACAGGATCATGGCTGATCCAACACTCCTCATATCCTCTAACAGAACAAAACATTTAAATAATTTTATTATCCTGTTTGAAAGAATAAGAAACAATTAGTGAATGTTTGCCTGGCAATTCTTTTGATCTGGAAATATGGTTTCAGGATGTTCTGGTGAGTGGTGGAGGAATTAGCGGCAAATATTGGATATGTTTTGTGTCTATCTGAAATTCCAGTGAAAACCTCTCTGTTTTCACATTTCAACTGCTTCCCCCACTCTTGCCCCCTCCATGCCAGCCTTTAATGTCTTCAAAGCTAAAAATGTCCGTCATGTCAGCATACATAACATGATAGGTTCCGATCCAAATACAACTGGTGTTTGCAGGTTTTAAAATATACTTTTTGTTCAGAGACTTATAGTGGGTACAGTGCCCTTTCCTGTGTTCCCATGTTAGTGACCATGACACCTTGGACAGATTCAGGGTGCATTTGCCAATTAAGGAATAAGTTCCACTTCAAATCTGATCTGCCTGCAGAATGTCGCTCCAACAATTTACACCTTGTTTTTTACTCCGATCCAATATTTGTACTGTCAATGTTGGGGAAGATCTATGCTGCCTGTTCTTATGCACTCACTGGCACATTAGTGCCATAATGTGTGGCAGGACAGATAGGCAAAGTAATGATATATCGACCATATGCATGTCAGTGAGGTGGAGTAAAGTGGCTGGTAGAACTTTTTGAGCAGTGCTCCCAAGTATCCACATCATTTGCTGGCCTCCTATATCACTAGTCTATTATCTCTGGACTGAGAATTGTGGATGGTAAACCCTCTCATTTTGAACTGATAGAAACAGGAACAGGAGTAGACCATTCAAGCCCTTCAAATTTGCTCCACCATTCAATATGATTATGGCTCATCATCCAACTCAGTACTCTGTCCCCAATTTCATCCCATAGCCTTTGATCTATTTTGGCTGTACAAACTATATCTAACTCCTCCTTGAATATATTAAATGCTTTGCGCCTCAACTGCTGTCTGTGACAAAGAATTCCACAGACTCACCACTCTTTGGGTGAAGAATTTTCTCCGCATCTTAGTCCTAAATAGCATACCCTATATCCTTGAACTGTGAACCCTGGTTCTGGACTCCCCAGTCATTGGGAAGGTCCTTCCTGCATTTATCCGTCTCGTCCTATTACAATTTTAAAGGTTTTTTTTAAAGGAGATCTCCTTCGCTAAATGAGTAGATGATTCGATCCTGTAATGTCATTCTACTTCTTTCTCGAGACTGAGCTCAAACAGAGAATTATAGGTTAGTAATCATCCGCCGGCATTTCCACCGCCTCCAAACGGACCCCACCACCAGGGATATATTTCCCTCCCCACCCCTTTCCACCTTCTGCAAAGACCGTTCCCTCCGTGACTACCTGGTCAGGTCCACGCCCCCCCCAACAACCCACCCTCCTGTCCTGGCACCTTCCCCTACCACCGCAGGAATTGCAAAACCTGCACCCACACCTCCTCCCTCATCTCCATCCAAGGCACTAAAGGAGCCTTCCACATCCAAAGTTTTACCTGCACATCCACAAATATCATTTATTGTATCCGTTGCTCCCGATGCGGTGGTCTCTACATTGGGGAGACTGGACGCCTCCTAGCAGAGCGCTTTAGGGAACATCACTGGCACACCCGCACCAATCAAGCACACTGCCCTATGGCCAAACATTTCAACTCCCCCTCCCACTCAGCCGAGGACATGGAGGTCCTGGGCCTCCTTCACCGCAGCTCCCTCACCACCCGACACCTGGAGGAAGAACGCCTCATCTTCCACCTCAGAACACTACAACCCCAGGGCATCAATGTGGACCAACAGTTTCCTCATTTCCCCTTCCCCTACCTCACCCCAGTACCAAACTTCCCAGCTTAGCACTGTCCCCATGACTTGTTCCTACCTGCCTATCATCTTTTCCAACTATCCACTCCACCCTCCTTCCTGACCTATCACCTTCATCCCCACCCCCATTCACCTATTGTATTCTATGCTACTTTCTCCCCACCCCCACCCTCCTCTCACTTATCTCTCCACCCTTCAGGCACTCTGCTCTATTCTTGATGAAGGGCTTTTGCCCGAAACGTCGATTTTTCTGCTCCTCGGATGCTGCCTGAACTGCTGTGCTTTTCCAGCACCACTCTAATCCAGAATTATGTTGTGGTACATCAAACACTAACTAATGACCATAAGAACTTAACAGTTTATGAATTTGCACTTTCCACAAAACTTAATGTAAGGTATATGTGGCATGACTCCTTGACCACTGCATTTGAAGTTGCAACAGAGAGAGTCAGGTCTGCACACTGTTTAAAGGACTGAGATTTATTGCTGCATTTCCTAAAGAAGTCTTCAGTTTATGACAGCACTGAAACAGAAAGTCAGTTTATCTCTCCAGAAATGCTGCATGTACACTGATTATTTCCAGAACTTTCTGCTTTCAGTTCAGACATCCAGAATCTGCAGTTATTTTGCCTCTACAAATCATGTTGCCCAAAATCTTCCATTTTGAATTTTTTTACCTAATTTTACCTATCCTTCACAAAGTATTTCTTTAGGAATTAAATCAGAGATTTCATCACATTCTATGAAGATGTGTTATTTGATATATTAATATTTATCATTGGCTGGAGATACATATAACTTGAAAACTTTAGGAAAAAAAAACTTCAAACAAAGGACACTAGTTACAATAGCAGAGGTCTTGCATTTGCATAGAACACAAGCTGTTTACAACACTGGAAGGCAATCAATTCAGTCTGTGGGTGCAAAACATATTGGTTTTGAACAGATGGCCAGAGAAAACTTGTTGCAGGAGAAACAGCCTTTGCCCTCTCTCTTTATCTGATACCATTTCCATCAAAGCTTGACAGCTGAAAATCCATTGGAAGATCTAATCATTGTTGAACGAGAAGGCTGAACATTCAAAACACTTTCTCTAAGAAAAGTAAATTCAATCAGCCATAACTGATCTAGAAAGAAACCCATTCCAGTGCTAACAATTTGTGGGAAGTGACAGTGGATGCAAATAAGGATTTGTAATTATTTGTGAATAATTAATTTTTCTGAAGTTAACTTACTTGTCCAAAGTACTTGCAAGATTACACTACTCAGTTTTATATTTTTCTCCAGGCTTTAAAAGAGGAAGTGTGTGTTATTTTTAAAGAACAGTAGCTTGACACATCTATACAATTTAAACATTTGTTAATAACTTTTGCATCTTGGCTTCAGTAGGTGTTTTGTAAAATACTTGTTCTTTATTTGTCAATTGAAGGAATTTGACTTACTTGCTTCCGAGCTGAGCTCGAGTCAATTTAATATATATAACTGACTAACACCATCCTCCCTTTCAAAATTCAAGGTTTGTTGAAGCCAGTAGCAGAGTCATACAAGGAATGGAATCCATTCACCCATCTTAACTTATTCCAACTTCATTTTGTGGCTGCATTCTTATGTATTAATCTTATATTAATTATAGTATTCATCATTATGATTTAGTAATAACATCTAGTAGACTGGAAGTCTTCGCTTATCAAACAAGATCTGAACTCGGACATGTGAAACGCAATAATAGATTCGACATTAATAGAACAAACATAGAAAGGACAGGTAGAATTAAGAGAGAAATAAAGAAGGCAAAGAAAAATGAAGCTTTTTCAAATTTTAAATCTTGACCAATAATTAAAATATTGAAGAAATAAAACTTTACAATGGCCTCTTCAACAAGCAGTGACATTCAAAAGGATCACAGTTGATTTGATTTTGGCCTCAACTCCACTTCCCTGCTTGTTTTCCATTATCATTAACTCCACTACAGTTCAATAATCTGTCTAGCTCAACTTGCATACATAAGTCAGCCTCCAAAGTGGTGGGATAGAAAATTTCACAGAATCATAAATAGGTGACCCTTTATTAGAAACTATACTTTTTTGTTCTAGGTTTTTCATCAATGGGAAACAACCTCTCAGCATCAACTCAGTCTAGTCCTCTAAAATCCCATACATTTCAATAAAATCAACTCTCATTTTTCCAAACAGTATTGGGCAAACCATTCTTCATCCTAGTGCAACCTAGTGATTCTCTGACCTGCTTCCTCACATAAGAACAAAGTTATATGCTAGACGTGGCTTTCCAATGTCCCGGAGAGTTGTAGCAAGATTTCCCAAATATTATGCTCTGTCGCTCTTACAAAAATGGTCACAATATCAAGACCTTTATCCAAATGAACACCAAGATGCTATTGCAAGGTTTCTGGAGCAGCAAGCCAACTTGTACAGCAACTTCCTGATTTCAGTGTTGAGCTGAGCATATTCAGTTAGCAAAATTATGTCCAATTCACCCCTTAATATTGGTGAGCACTGATGTCTTCACTCTTTTTATTACAAATTCTCAGCCAAAGAGTAATGGCATAAATTACACTGGAATTGTACTTCACACAACATTGCTCCTCTGACTTGTGCAGGAGCATCACAGAACATACACAAACCATCACAGACAGAAAATTTGAAATAGTGCATCACAACTAACATGGAATGAGGAAATACAAATAAATATTCAAGATAAGTATTTATTAATGTTAAATTAGTGGTCCCATCTTAAGCATTTTGTGCATTGCTGAAAAAGGATATGTGCACTCATCAGCACAGTTCACAAGAAATACTGTAAAAAGGGTTGTCGGTTTGTTTATTTATTTTATGGCAAGGACTGTCACTCTCACCTCAGTTCTTGAGTTCATCTCTTTTGTCCATGTATGGACCAGGCTACAATGAGGTCAGGAACTGAGCAGCCCTTGCAGAATCCAAACACAGAGTGTTAGTGAGGAAGTTATTGCTAATCAAGTTCAAGGTAATTGAGAGAAATAAGCATTGCTTTGTCAGAGGGATATTATGATTAATTTGTTACACTTCTCTGGAGCAGTAACTTGCACTTTGAATAAAGGAAAGATTGTACACATAATATACTTGGGATTTATAGAAGACATTTGATGAGATGAGACATGTCTGTTGGTGTAATTACTCTAAGGAGGACTAGGGGAAGAATAATCTAAAAAAAATGGAAAAGCACTTGGTAGATTCACTGTGGCTGTGAAACCTGGCAGCTCTTTAAGAAAGCTGGTAACCATAACCTGTTAATGCCAGGTCACTTTTAAAGTATGACTTTGTTTGCACAATTAAAGAAATGCAGCTGGCCAAAGCCAAGCAAAATATTTTGATAAACAGTAAAGCAGTTAAATCCCATTTCACCTTAATTCCATTAATTTAATCTACAATCACTACATAACCACAATGTAAAAGTCAGATAACTTACTCAAAAATTTTTCCTAATTGATCAACATCTGAATTACCACGGAAAAGGGCACTGGAAAAAAAAGAAACAAATTATTAGTCAAAATATTAATTTAGTCATTGATGTAATGATGTGCACTCAAACAGTTGATTGAATTTCTCAATAATTTAGTTCTGAGTGATGAAACAGCTTGCCAAGTCAACCTTCTTTGTAGTTCTGTATTGGCTCGTGTCCCTATGCAAATTCAAGATCCGTATGAACTAAATATATACAGTCTGATGACCCTAACCTGGTAGAAATACAGAGAGAGAAAAAAAATCAGAGATTGTGGCTTCATCCAATGACCAAAAACCCCCTCTTAAATCTGTTTGTAGTTTCACAATAGATTTTTTACATAGTGCTTATTTTATGATATCTTGAAGTAAAACAAGTTGCATCAAGCTAAAGATGGACTTAGAAGGCTGACTGCAAATGTAACTGACCCCACAGCTGAAGAGTAAAAACAAATGATGAAAGATTTAACTATGACCATTAGGTATAAACGGAGCAGCAGTGGCCTGAAGATCATCTCTGGACACTTCCCATTCTGTTTCCGCTGGTATCCTAGCCATCACTATTCAGGTAAAGGTCTTTAGGTGAACAGGTTGACTGGTGCAGGCATGAGGGCATTTTTGATGAGTTTTCGAGTATGTTTGCTGTACTCTGCAACCACGTAGGTTAGGTGTTGAGCTGCCTGATTTCTTATTAGTTTTAATTTGTTTTTTTAAAGGCACTGTTGGAGGCTACTCAAAGAACAACACACAATATTTTCATTTTTATTTTTGTGATGCTCAAAGGAGAAAGTGAGGACTGCAGATGCTGGAGCCCCAAGACAAGAGTGTAGTGCTGGAGAAGCACAGCAGGTCAGGCAGCATCCAAGAAGCAGGAGAATAGACATTTCGGGCATAAGCCCTTCACCAGGAATTCTGTTGAAGGGCTTATGCCTGAAACGTCGATTCTCTTGCTCCTCGAATGCTGTCTGACCTGCTGTGCTTTTCCAGCACTGCACTCGATGACGATGCTCAGAGGAATACAAGTAAAAATCCCTCCCCTTCTTACTCTGGAAGTATTATTTGCTGGGCATGAATATGGCATATGCTTGCACCATGTAACTCCAGCTCTAAATAGGCGAAATTCTCCCTCACAACATTACAAACCCATACGCTTCCAACTTACAATTTGGATACAGCAAAAGTTCTGGGCCCGACAACATCCCAGCTTGGGTGGTGAAGAGATGTGCTCCAGAACTAGACAAGATACAAGCCAAGCTGTTCCAGAATAGCTACAATACTGGCATCAGCCTGACAAGGTCAGAAAGAAAGGATTCCAGATGATTGCACAATATTCAGGTTCCATTCGTGTCCCTTCAGATACTGAAGGTGTCTAAAGCCTTCAGTAACTTTGAGAACGGATAGTAAAATTCGTGCCACACAAGTACCTGGCCCACCTGAAGGAAGAGAGAATCTAACCATCTTCCCTTGATATGAAGTTGCATTCAGTTTCTCACTATTAACATCCTGGAACTCATGACTGACCAGTACTTAATTGAGCCAGCTACAAAAACACTGACTACACCTGCAGGTTACAGGTTGAAAATTCCAAGGTGAATACATCGCCTTATAATTCCCTAAATATATTCAAGCCATGAGTCAGGTGTGTGCTGCTTCAACAGCATTCAAACAGTTTGACACTATTCAGAAAAATGCAACACGTTTAACTTGCTGCATGCAAGTTAATAGTCAGCTTGCTGCATACTTGCATATTAGGACCCAAAAAATATGTAGGCATAATACAACACGTTTCTTAATTCTTTTAAAGGGTATAAGATAGGTTTTACAAACACTTGCACAACTGATGAAGCTTGTAGAATTTAAATCCTAAGCTACCTATGCATTCATATTCACAGTTCTTTTGGAATTTTCTCGACTCATCAAAATGAGGAATTAACTTTTTATAAAACTTTATAGACAACCTATATCAGCTTTGAGTAAGCTTACTTTAGATAAAGATGTACAGCAAAGCTCACTTCACTCTGCTCCAATATTATGCTTTAGTCCAAGTTAATATGAGCACCTGTTACTATATTTTTTTAATTTTATATACCAGTTGTTTTTTTTTGAGTAATAAAATGTAAAACTAGTCAGCAGCAAAACAGGGACAATATAAATCCATGGACTACGTCTCTAGCTTTTTGCTGGCAGTGTGCACTAAACTGCCTATAAACTGTTCTCATGCTAACCCATGGAGCAGAACTGTATCTCATTTTCTGTGATGGATTATGATTTGATTGTTACTGCAATTTTGTTGTGGTGTTTGGTAGAATGATACAGAACACAATAATGCAATTTAGTTCATCATAGTTATACAGGCTCCTTTAAAGAGCTAACCAATTGTCACATTTTCCTGCTCTTAATGACAGCTCAGCAAAAGTTTCTTTTTGTGAGTACACACCAAATTTCTTTTTTAACATTACTCAATGTATACAACTCAACATTTAAAAAAACTTCTACACCTTTTCCAATCATTTTTACTATGGTAATTTTAGTTAGCTAGTGGGCTATAAGACTCAAAGTTGTAGAAAGTTACATTATTTTCCTGTGGCCTCGCAGCAACAGTGCAAAACTACCCAGGGCTTCATTCAATCTGTGCAATGGCGGAAGCTCCATTGTAAACATAGTAGCAAACTCTGAAGGAAATCCAGGAATTAGTGTATCCTGGTGCTGGCTTAGATTGTGGCTCAGATATAATAAGAATGAGGTGAGAAATCCATACAAAATGTTCAGGATGAATTGAATATTGTGCAAATATACTGATGCACCTTTTCGTGCTTGTTTCAGGTACTGTATCAAATGTAGAATTTCAAGTGACATCTTGAAAGAAATTCTCATATTTCTCAATGATCAATTAACTCAAAGTAATAAAGAAGTAAAAATAAGAGGTACATGTGTAAACCATGATGAAAAGGCATGATGTGACAAAGAATATTTATATAATTGGCTTATCAGATAAAACTGAACAAGTGTCCAAGGAACTGAATCGTGGCCAGAAATAGAAAGTGATAACAAATAGGACAACTGTAGACTTCAACGGTCCTACACACATGCCAATATCAAGGGAAAAACAGTTTATTCTTAACTAAGTACAATGTTGGAGATTCTGAAGGAATTTTCCCACCACTGCTATGTAGATTTCAAATAGGAACTTGCTTCGAATTATATTATTACAGTGCAAAACCAAACTATAATTATCCACTGTATTCTGTCAAAACCAAATAACTACATGATGACTACATAATTTAATCCTTACAAAATCAATCCGCAGTGCGTGTTGCTTATGAAGTTCAGTTTGTTGTGTGCATGACCTACGATTATAGTTTGCATGGATGAAGAAGATGGGCCATAGTAATCCAAAGTATTTTGGCCAGGACAAATTAAAAATGCGTAAGAATGCATTGCTTGTGATCTCTCATTACATAACGTTACAAATCTTATTGCCTTTTGCCTTTAGGAACGTTGGCTGTTTTGAATTAACATGTTGCTGTTTAATGGACAGAACCAGTAGTGTTACAAAATGTCAAAGAAAGGTTCACCATTACCAGGATTCACAAAGACCTGGCACTGGTAACTGTTAATAATAAATATGCTCAGAATTCCTTAAGCATATTATTCTGACTTCACATACACAGTGAAGCAGCTTACAGCCAAATCTCTTCAAAACCTTTGCATTTAGTTATGCTCATCTGGCGTAAAATATTGTATTCAGTTTCTTCACATACAAACACAGAGATCATTGTGGTATTTTCCCAGATAACCATGACTGGTAGCTTAAAGCAGCGGGAGAGTAGGCTTGTCCACTCCAACTGCTTTTCTTCTTTGTCGTCTTTTCTCATTTTTCTTTTTTTCAGTTTTAGCTTGTGTGTTGCTTTTCTACTTACTGACCTTCCAGCGAGAGCTCGGTGATGGAGGCAGTGGCGGTGACACATTGTGTCTTCTTTAGTTCCAATGCATGGTAGCATCTGGTGGCCCGGGAGCAGCATTTTGACAGCTGGAGATTGAACCCATCGCAGGAAGAGCAAGCCTAACGGGGTGGTGTGGGAGGTTCCCTTGGCAACTGCGGCAGCGGCATCAGCAGACAGCCTGCAGTCTCCTGGACTACAGGCCAAAATGGAAGAGATCGAGCCCTCGTAGGAGTGTGAGCCTAGCATAGCTGAGCACTTAAAAAAAAACTGTTAAACTTGTAACTTTATTTCTTTCTTTTCTACTTTATACTAAAAAGGACTTGTTAGCTAAATTTTTAACATTTTATTTTTCTTCATAGTTACAAAGATACTTAGATACAAGATTTTCTAAGATGGTGCTGGGAATGGTGACATTGTACACTTTTCACTATACTGTACTTGAGTACACGTGACAATAAAATCTAATTCTATTGTCGTTACCATCTTGATCAATCAGGAAAAGTTACAGGCGTTTAAGGATAGACTCAGTAGTTATCTACAATTTTGCAAAAAGATTTATAAAGGATGCAACCCAACAGCTTTATTTAAGCTGCCTTGGGCAGAAGAAGATGCTTTGTGTTTTAGACCATGAAAGGCAGGAAAATGTTCCTTTTAGCAGGAAAATTCCATCTTGGTAGCAAATTGATTAAGCAGTATAGAAACACAGAAGCAGACCTAAAAATTTTGAACTCAGTAGATCACCAAGGAACAACAGGTAGATATAATTTACAAGACTATAATTAAAGCAAAGCAGAGTTTAAAAATCTAAATGACACATATGTGGCATAGACTCTGGCAAGCTCTACAGACATTCAGTTTAAAATAGCATGAGTTAGTACAAAGTGAAATACAAAGTGAAAGAACAGATGTAAAGCAATATTGAAACTTCACAGATTTAGAATATCTTTACAAGATCAATCAGCACTTTGAGAAGAAATGGAAAACAATATAAAACTTCCTAAAAGATTCAAGGTCAGAGAAAGACAATGCAGAATATAGCATTGGACTTAATGGACTTGACAATTCTTAAGATAAGCCTCAATATTAAACTTCAAGAGTGATGTGAGCAAGTGAACAGACTGTAATATTCAGTGTCCCTAACTGCAGATGATATTATTTAACAAAAAAATGCTGAGGTTGTCCAAAATGCTTTCAATAATTACTTCAATGTAAGAAATAGAATTCCTGAATATGCAGGAATTAACAGAACAGTTCTGTTTCTAGAGGAGTGGTTATATAATTTCATTAATAACCTCTCCAGATTAATGGGAAACTGTCAATAGGGCACTTTGAAATTAAAATTCAAAAGAGACAGAATTGTTTTTGGAATTCCTTATGAAATTTTGTCAGATTCCTTGGAGTCCAAAGAATATTCAACTTTGGAAAAAGTGATTCAAATTGTCCTGGAAGCAGAAACCTTAAAGATTCAGAAAAATCCTGAAGCAGAACACAAACACTACCTCAAGAGGGCAACACAGTCTATTAATTTTATAAGTTGTGGACAGTCTAGAGAGGCATGTAACAAGTCCACACAGCCTGTAATAAGCCCAACAACTGATACTAAAAACCAGTGTTAATGCTGCTGGGCAACAATCACTGGCGCAGACAATGTCAAGCCAGCACTAAGGATACTACATTTAAACAATAGGTCAGTTCCAGACTAGCAGCTATGTTCTTTCAGACTGTGACCAGTTTGTTTAGTAATGATGCTGTCAAGGCACTCTTGGTGATGGACATCAAAGTTCTACATCCAGAGTACATTCTATACACCTTCACGGATTCCTCCAGTTCCTCCAAATTCCTTTCAGACTATTCAGCAGTTTGAGGCAAGTGAGGGCTTGCCAGGCCACTTCAGAAATTAAGATTCAATCACGTTGCTGTGGTTTTGGACTTACACTGGGCAAGGACAGTAGACTACCTTCCCTAAAAGATA
Source organism: Chiloscyllium plagiosum (assembly GCF_037043375.1). Classification (NCBI taxonomy): domain Eukaryota; kingdom Metazoa; phylum Chordata; class Chondrichthyes; order Orectolobiformes; family Hemiscylliidae; genus Chiloscyllium; species Chiloscyllium plagiosum. Next base: position 28,608,069 of record NW_028270143.1, on the reverse strand, counting down.
TTAGTGTACCAGAAGGGTTTTATAACTATTGACAATGATTTAATTGCTTCTTTTGATTTTTAGTTTCCCAATATAAGCATTGGAGAGCTATTTAATGTAGTCAATGTAGAAAGAACCAAAGATTTCACTGGACTGGTAAACATGTTCAATCCTTAGTCTTCCAAAATAGATCAGGTAATGCTAGGAACAGAGATAGTGAGCAGGAATCTTTCAGTGACATGACTAACCCTGAAAGAGTTTACTTCACCAGTTAAACAATGGGTCAATGAAGAGATCCAACCTGAGCAATGACTCCAGGGAGATAATTTGCACATGACTCCATGTGAGCCAGACGAACGATCACAAATGCAGGACATGGTCAAGAAGATTACAATACAAGAAATAAAATACCGATTTCAATAGAGCAGCTGTCTTTCAGGAAAGAAATTTAGGAGTGCTCCAGATATGTTAATGGGTGAACACCACCTGCATAGGATATGTGAGAAATAAGAGGTCCTCTAGTAGAGAAATTATCTACAGATTGGAACCAGGGTTAACAGACCACAAGTGAAAGACATACAATTCCTCAAAGTTCAAACAAGTGTGCATTCTGAGAGAATTGAGAAACATGCAGGTCATCTGAATTTGTAAAGTTAAAGAATTGGGAAGACATGAGTATTGGTAAATGAGATATAGATATAGACATAATCTTATAATGATTAACTGTAGGAAAAATACTTGGTGGGTAGATGCTGTATAAAGTATGATTCTAAAGAAGGTTGGTGTCCATTTTTTGTTGGCTCCATCCATTCAAATGATTTTACCAGTTCCCTAGTAACTATGCCTGACCAAATGCAACTATTTATTGGTATCGTTGCAGCAAACGTTATGAAAAACAGTTCCTCTTTTATAGATACTTTATGGCGATGTATTCTCTACCATTAATCACTAGATTGGCCAAAGACAAAGCAGGATTAGTGGAAGCCAACTGCTTCAAATAACTCTTACCCTGTACCGCATAATGGCAGAGGTGGCAAATACTACAAGATAGCAGCAGTGGTCATCTGAGAAATGACCAAGTGAGGTTAACCTGGCTGGAAGGTCAGCTAAGAGGTAGTACTGAGGCCCACTGCAGTCCAAGGAGGCCCTTTATAATACACTGTGAATGTGTCTGGGAGTTTCTTAGTCAGCTCTCTTGTGAAAGAAAGATCCATCATTTTAGCTGCAGTTCCTCCTGGTAGTGGGTTATTAATGGGGCCACTCGTGACTGTAATTTATACCAGGTGATACATTTCCTATCGTCTTCTTTAGGCTGTTGCACAGATTGTGCCCATTGTGTAAACACCCATCTGTGTTATAAAAATGAGGCAATGTTCATCAGATCCTGGGTACAATGGTTGATTTGACCATAGAGGTCACTATTGTTTACTGCATAGTGTTTTAGAAATGGAAAGGACATACATATTTCTACAGTGATTAGTGAAGCAATGCAGCAAAGCATTCTCTGCTCTTTGACATATTTAACATACCACTTAATGGCTCTATAGAAATCGTAGATGCACGAGTCACATTCAGTCAGTTTTTTGTAGGTGCTCAATGCAAACGTGTCCAAGGTTGAAGTGGTCAGTCTCTGTATCTAAGGGCTACAAATTATTTCTGCATTGGATCAGAACTGCAGAGACAATTACTTTTACATTAAAGCTTTTATGACTTCCGTCTGGAAGGTCATTTATGGTTTGCAATTTTTGGGTTTTGATCATTGCCTAGATGGTAAGTGGGGTTAAACATGACAAAGTCCTTTGTGTTATTGTAAAGGTTCTAATTAGGCAGTGTGCTACTAGTTATCACTGGGTGTATGGACAAGCCCTCGTCAAGGGGGGAGGGGTGGAGGAGGGTTCCCAATAGACAGAATCTGTCGAGGATCTTCCAAGATAATTTCTCTCACGTCCATCTAACTCAGGGCAGCATGTGTGATTTATGAAGGAGATACTCATAACTGTCCTATGTGCAGTTTCAGAACAGGGCAAAGATTGTGTAGCCAGTGGCTGTGAGGTTGGCTCTAGAGTCCTGAATTTCTTTGCCTCAGACTCTATCTAGAGCAAGCAACCTAGTGAGCATCTGTGTGTTTAAGATCACTGCTCTTTATGCCATGAGATGGGAGTTCATCACATTCTATCCAACGAAAAGGAAGCAGCTGGAGCATGCATGGGATTTCACTAGGATAACAAGCTGTGCATGCACATGGTGTTGGGGGTGTTGTGTCTAAACACAGAGATACAAAACAGTGCAAGATAACAAATGCAGAATAGGCAATTAGTAACTGATCACAATCAAAACATCATACTTACGAACATTCACTGGACTGGCAGCCACCATGATACTTTTGTTCTTCTAGAGTCTGCTGTTTCTCAGCCTCCATGCGAAAACAGTGAGGCGCCACAATACTGACTGCACTATCTGTGGCTCATGAAGAGGAGAGCCATACCACTATACAATCTAATAATAGAGAAGATTGTTGGGGTAATGAAACAATTGTTCAGTTATCTGGACCACTGTGGAAGAGCCCTGCACTATTCCTCCAAACGCTTGTATTGATTTCTTGTGAAATGTTTGATTGTCTACAACTGAGTCACAGCTTTTGGCTCTAAGGATACAGTGGTCAGCTGAGGAGAAGGGACTCTGTCTATAACTACCTCATTTGACTATGGTTCCCATTATTGCAATCCCAAAGCCCATTTAATAACAGTCTCATATTATTCTAATGAGACCCATCATACATCTCCCTTCGTCACAATGTTTAAATCAACACTACACTAAACAGTCATTTTGAACCATATTTATCCATGAGAAAAAAAACATTGCTTGCAAAATAGAATGAAATGACCCTTATACATTCCCTTAGTAGCTGTCTTATGTGTGTCCTTGCTAAACCTAGCATTTGATACAGTGCTACCTTAGTGGCTGCAGCACACAGACCTTCGATGGGGGAGACTGGCCTAAGCTATGGCCGTAACAGGCCTGGCTTTAGACTGCACCACCTCAGTACTGGCAAAACTGGGTCTGGCTGGCTAATAGGCAATAGCAGGTGTACTAGAAAAGTGGCTGTATTGGGGCACAAATGCTGTCATCCAGAGAGAGGGGGGGAAAGAGAGATCAACAGGTTCATAATCCACAGGGCACTCTGACCACAAACCGGGTTGATATCTCTGCAATACTATAAGCTGCTGCAGCACAAATTGTCAGGACTGCTGCGAGTTCCCAAAAGCTCCTCTGAGCACTGTTATATGTAGCCATAATACCAGCAGTCCGTGTCAACTTGGCAACAAACTGAGATTTCATGCTTCCCATTTGAACCTCCCGCTCCAACTCTTGGATGGTGAATGGTTTCCGCTCATGCTGCAATGGAAGGTGAGTCATCGGTCATCAGGTACATGCCATGGTTGGGTCCACAAGTGATCTCAATGTTACTGATCATTTGAAGGCTGCAAAAACACACTCTAAACTCTGTATAATGCCTTGTGCCAGGTTTCAACAGGACCTCTCCATTCTCCTGGACAATGACACAAGCTTTGTACTTTTCTGCAGCTTTGTATCCTCACCTCATTGATGGCATGGGCCATCATCTCCCACCACCTTATTAGTGCCAGTCTGTTTGAGTGACAATTTAATGATGAGACAATGCAGTGGCAGAGAAGGTAGGAAAAAGAAGTAACATCTACATTCTGGATCCCACGTGTTTGTGGGAATCCTGTTCTATGTGCTCAAAGATTTGTGGGCTGAGAATCAACTTGTTTGTTCACTGAAAGATTCATGGTAGAAACTCAACCCTGAGTAAATGTCATCACCGAGCTGAAGAATATTTAGCACTTGTGCTGCCAATGTCTGAGTGGACAGCCTCATGGTCATTAACGGAGAAAGTACTCTCTCCTCCTGCCCATTTCCTGACAGATTGCAGAACCTTGAGGTAAGCTCTTTCACCTATCACACTTCATACAATCTTCCAGAACCTGCTCCAGCCAGAATGAATCCCACCGTAAAACTAGGGTGGCTTTAAATAATAAAGGCAAATTTTAAACAGTGCTAACCTCGTATATAACTGGACCCTTGTGAAGGTTTATAAATATTCAGAACTGCACTTGAATTGTGCTGCACACTTCTACCACTATAATTAACAGACAGAAAAATTATTTTGTTCTGCCTACATTGCTTTGAATCAGTGCAGATTAATTATATCCCAATTCCAGACTTTGTCGGGGACAATTTATTTTTAACAAACTTAGTTGATGTTTCAGTGGAGCCACTGTTTTGTGAGGTGCTGAAAATATATTAAGTAACATACATGTGTAGATGTAAATCAGAAGTAGGATATTTAGCTATCACACACTAGACCTGATTGTAACTTCAAATCCACATGTCCAGCTACCCTGGATAACCTTTCAACCTCCTTCCTTAACAAGAATCTACCTAACTCTGCCTTAAAAATATTTAAGGACTCCACTTCCACCATCTTTTCAGGAAGAGAATTCCAATGACTTATGATCTTCTGAGAAAAGAAACCTTGTTACATCAAAAACAGTGATCTTAATTCTAGATTTTCCTGGAAGAGGAAGCATTCTGTCAAAAACTCTCAATATGTAATATGTTTCAATCAAATCACCTCTTACAATTCTAAACTCCAGTGGATACAAGCCTAGCCTTTCTTCATAAGGCAACCTGCCATTTCAGTTATTAGTCAAGTACACCTTCTCTCAACTGCCTTGAATGCATTTATATCCTTCGATAAAAGGGCGGTTTGGGACAAGTGAAATGTAGGCTTGCAAAGCAAGATGATATGGCAGTATTACAGGACTGCTATTTGGATAACAATACAGTATATTCAGTACACTTTCCTACAACAATGTGTTGTGGATCCAAACTGTTTTGAATTAGGCTATTTTGGATCTGATGTGTGATGAGGCAGGTCTAATAAATGATGTCTGAGTAAATGAACCCCTGGAAACACTGACCACAACATGGTAGAATTTAGCATTCAGCTTAACAGGACAGCTCCACAAGCTCGTAGGAGAATTACTCATTACTTTTCATCTGCCTGGAAAGAGTAATACATTCTTTCCACATACTGGGCACAGTCTTTGACATGAGGATCAAATGAGTCAAGGTTCCAAATAATGGTATGATACCAGAAATGGTTACCTCAGCTCAAAGACGAATGTCGTGTGTGACTTTCTTTAGGAGTGTGCTTCTCTCTTGTTGCCAATGAAATAATTCCAGAGGCCAGTATCCTATCACCAAGTCACCATTTATTTACATATGGAGATTTGTTGACACTGATTCAGCATCTCAAAGGCAGCTTTGAGTGTCAGGATATCTGACACTCCTGTTTTTATTTGTCCAATCAGGGAACTCATGATCTAGGAAGTCCTCCTGGCTGACCTTGCTACAATCATTACAAGCATATCTGAAAATCTTCCACATTGTTGATGAAATGCTGGTATTGTAGCTGTGAACAGCTTGGCTTGAGGCACAACTACTGAGTATAGGCATTCTGCACTACAACCAGGATATCATTGATACATGCAGTCTCTTATGTCTAGCGCACTCAATAACTTCTTGATAGTGCACAGATTGTATCAAATTGGAGTGTACTTTAGTCACTGGCATACTGGAATGTCCAATGCAATTATACATTGTCTGAATGGTTGAGGAATCTGCAGAAAATGGCTCATCTTTAAATGTTGATAAATTAAGAGAAATAAATTACTGAACTAAAACATCGAAACATATTTGTAGCCACAGCAGCTCTTCTGTTTCTCGATTCTTGGAATTATTAGATGGCAAGAAATTTCAGACTTGGTGTTATTTCTAGGTTTGTCAATTTAAATAAATCAAGACATCAACAATGTAGGTGAATTAGCAATTCCTTTTATTACACTAACAAACTGAATTAACTGGCAGCCAATATATTTAAGATCAAGCAAGTTGTATAAGGTGGATTAAAATTTGATTGACATATTGGCAGTTATGTTAAACTGTAAACTAAAAGTGTAAACATCTACACAGTGAAGACTTCTTCTCAACTTTTCTTTATATGCCAACAGATGTGACTTTGTTCTATAGGGAGCAGAAAAGTTTAAGGTTCGAGTCCAGGGGTTAAAATTTGTTTTCTGCAACATGAACTAAGGCTGGTTCTGTTTACAGATCCTGAAGTACCACGGAAACTCTGCCTAGATATGGAGAAGTCAATGAGTTCCTTGTACTTGAACTCTTCTTCCTGCATTCTGAAAGATTTGAGGCAATTTTGTAGGTAACAAGAACAACAGTCTTCCAGATTATAGTTTTAAGCTTTCATAGTTGCCAAACCACAATTGTAAGAATTGAACAAAAGGCTTAAATTTCCTCTAACATTCTGTCTGTACAAAAATAATATGTTTAAGTGCCAGCAGGAGCTAATACTAAAGGACAGGAATAAATCAAAGATTCAAACTGGGGCTCTCTGGTTAGCCTGGGCAGTAAATAGGTCATGTTAGGTTACAGATCGGAATATTGTTATGTTCTATTCGGTGTCAAATGTGTTGCAGTAAAACGTTTCATAATCCAACAGAGATTATCTAAACAGTGCATCCCAACGTTTTTCTGCTCTAACCCCGTTTTAAGGAGTGTCTGTGTATCTGTCTGTGGGTGTGTGTATGCTGCTTTTTTTTTTACAGCTGCAAGTGGCCTCAAAGAACAGTCCATGCCCACCAACAGAGAAAAGGGTTGAGCATTTAAAGGGACTATGCAGCAATCAGCCCATACTCCACAGTATCTTCTGTGGCCTCAGCATTCATGACCACAAAATCCTGTCTTGTGATCCCACTGGTGGATGCAACCAACAACCTGGGGGGCACCGCTTCAAATACTTTGCTAAACCAAGTGTAATCCATGAACTCTGTTGCTTGTAATATATCAATTTTCCATTCAAAACTATGGTGGACATTAGTAGAAAATTGCAAGAGAATAAATCTGATAGTAGGCCAGTAATGTCCTATTTCCCTGGATTTTATGTGTGGCCATATTCATGCATTTACTCTCAAAGTCTATTGAATCCTAGACAAAAGTGAGGACTGCAGAAATCAGAGTCCAGATTAGCGTGGTGCTGGAAAAACACAGCAGCCAGGCAGCATTTGAGGAGCAGGAAAATCGATGTTTCAGGCAAAAACCCTTCATCACGAATGAAGGCAGGGAGCCTCCGGGGTGGAGAGATAAATGGGAGGGGGTGTGTGTGTGGTTAGGGTGGGGCTGGGGAGAAGATAGCAATGAGTACAATAGGTGGATGGAGGTGGGGATGAAGGTGATAGGTCAGAGAGGAGGGTGGAGTGGACAGATGGGAAGGAAGATTGGCAGGTAGGACAGGTCATGAGGATGGTGCTGAGCTGGAAGGTTGGAACTGGGGTGAGGTGGGGGGGAGGGGAAATGAGGAAACTGGTGAAGTCCACGTTGATGTCCTGGCATTGATGTGTTCCGAGGCGGAAGATGAGGCGTTCTTCCTCCAGGTGTCGGGTGGTGAGGTAGTGGTGGTGAAGGAGGCCCAGAACCTCCATGTCCTCGGCAGAGTGGGAGAGGGAGTTGAAATGTTTGGCCACAGGGCGGTGTGGGTGTCCCGGAGGTGTTCCCTAAAGTGCTCTGCGAGAAGGCGTCCAGTCTCCCCAATGTAGAGGAGACCGCATCAGGAGCAACGGATACAATAAATGATATTGGTGGATGTGCAGGTAAAACTTTGATGGATGTGGAAGGCTCATATGGGGCCTTGGATGCAGATGAGGGGAGAGGTGTGGGCGCAGGTTTTGCAATTCCCGCAGTGGTAGGGGAAGGTGCCAGGAGGGGAGGGTGGGTTGTTGGGGGGCATGGCCCTGACCAGGTAGTCACGGAGGGAACGGTCTTTGCAGAAAGCGGAAAGGGGTGGGGAGGGAAATATATCCCTGGTGGTGGGGTCCATTTGGAGGTGGCGGAACTGACATTTTTTTTTTTTACAAACCCACCGACTCCCAGAGCTACCTGGATTACACCTCTTCCCACCCCACCTCCTACAAAATTGCAATCCCTTTTTCCCAATTCCTCCGGTTCCGCTGTATTTCCTCCCTGGAGGACCAGTTCCACCACAGAACACACCAGATGGCCTCCTTCTTTAGGGACCGCAATTTCCCCTCCCACATGGTCGAAGATGCCCTCCAACGCATCTCATCCACATCCCGCACCTCTACTCTCAAACCCCACCCCTCCAACAATAACAAGGACAGAACCGTTCCCCCCCCCCCCCCCCCCACCCTACCAACCTTCGCATAAACCACATCATCCACCGACATTTCCGCCACCTCCAATCGGACCCCACCACCAGGGATATATTTCCTTACCCACCCCTTTCCGCTTTCTGCAAAGACCGTTCCCTCCGTGGCTACCTGGTCAGGTCCACGCCCCCCAACAACCCACTCTCCCCTCCTGACAGTTTCGTCATTTCCCCTCCCCGCACCTTACCCCAGTTCCAACCTTCCAGCTCAGCACCATCCTCATGACCTGTCCTACCTGCTAATCTTCCTTCCCACCTATTCGCTCCACTCTCCTCTCTGACCTATCACCTTCATCCCTAACCTCATCCAACTATTGTACTCTTTGCTACCTTCTCCCCAGCCTCTCCCATTTATCTCTCCACCCGAGGCTCCCTGTCTTCATTCCCGATGAAGGGTTTGTGCCCGAAATGTCAATTTTCCTGCTCCTCTGCTGCTGCCTGACCTGCTGCACTTTTCCAGCACCACGCTAATCTAGTCTATTGAATCCTGTCCAGGCTATATAGGACATTTGAAAGGACACGAGGTGCTGGAGATGCAGGGCAGAATTAACAATGGAAATTCTACCTGATTCACTTTGTGAAAGAGGGTGTTCACTCAAGTGAAACACTGGTAATGTTAACAATTTTCATATAATAATCACCCTTTCAAAGCAAAATGATACTAGAGATCGTTTAAAACAGGGTTCTTCTGAAAATATATCACGAGAAAGCAAAATGTCTTCAGCTATCAACAGACAATATAATTAAGCTGTAAGAGACAAAATGCTGAAAGGTCGCGAGTTGGATACCGGTGGTAGACAGACGATACCCTTAAGTGGCCACTTAAGAGCCTCAAATGGCCTCCAGACAGGAAGACAATTGAAGAGAGGCAGCAAGACAATGGAATCTCCACCCTCCTGCCTAATCAGACTGTGCTCCTTGCAACCCCCAACCTCCAGATAGTGAAGGAGGGTGGACATGTGGATTGTAATCAAAATTGGGATTAGCCTGAAAAGCAGAATATGGACAAAAATAGCATCTGATTATTAATATTTCCCAAGCCATCAAACATTTTATAGTGAGCTGTAGTCCCTGTCATCATGTAAATATCTTGAGCATTTACATATTCCTTTAGTTAACTTTAGTCATCAGAAATTATCGGTCTCATAATTCTTTTTTCTTTGAAAGGCTGGAGAAGAACCCATTAATGATCCTAAAAACTTTGTGTAAGAAGAGTTTGTAAACAATGTTAAAATCACCACTAACATCTTTTGCTGGAAAGGAGTTTATGATGGGACCTGATGGGCATACTGATCGTTCTTGGCCCGTCTGACAGAGATCCATCTGTATGGCAGGGCCTAGAGATACAGATGCAGCAGCCTCTGAGAATGACCCCAAGTTCACATGCAACATGAGGATGACCATCAAAAGCATCTCAGTCCAAGAGCCCCAGTTGTAAGCAGGCAACCTTTGCATTCTCTGAAGACTGCCTAGGAGTGGACAAGCACAGAGGCCACAGTGCCATACAAACTGCCAAATGGGTCAGTGGTGTGTTTTCATGCTGTCAAGGTTTATGGTTTTCTTTTCTTTGCATTGTACAAATAGCACTGGAAAAGGACCATGAGGTAATGAAGGAGATTATGCATATCTCCCTCACGAGGACAAAACCCTGGGCATACATGCATCCTTCATCCTCGGTGATAAGAACTTAAAGGCTCAGTGCATAACTTTGATAGATGTGTTCGCACTAAATTCTCAGATTGAATTCCTTGTCATGACCTTTCCTGACCCTAGGTTAGAGTCATAGCCATAGAGTCAAACAGCACCGAAATAGACTGTTTGGTCCAAACAGTCCATGCTGAACTTAATCCCAAACTAAACTATTCCACCTGCCTACTCCTGGCCTATATCCCTCCAAACTTTTCCTATTCATATACTTATCTAAGTTATATTTAAAATCAAAATGATCCCTGCTATGAAATGATATTCATGGCTTCCTGAACAATAGATGTTTTAGGGAGGTGGCAGCATTAGATATATTGCCTCTGCACTTATCTCTCCATGAGGCATCAAGAAAGAAGTTAGTATTTCTTCAAGAGATATCCCTTGACGATCATTCCACAGACATGGTGAGTTGAAATGAACTGCTGAGGCAGTCAGAAAGATGAAGAGTGTTGGCAGCTGTTCAGAGGACATACTTGCAAGAATCGCTTGTGGTTCTCGACTAGTTGAATGCTGATGGACTGAAAACCATTCTTACTGAGTAACCACAGAGGGCCATCTCTGGGCACCTTGATGTCAGTATAAGTACAATTGGTGATGTCCTGCAACAGGGTAAATCCAGCAGTGGCAGTGAACTCCACTTCCCTCTGTCCCTCGGGGACTGGGTCTATAATGAAATGAACGTGCTGTCTAGCTCTGGCAAAGACAGCATCAGCAACTTGCATGAAGTGCAGCTGTTGAGAGTTAACTGTTATGGTTAGAAAATTCAGAACTGTTCCTTGGAAGAAGCCAGAGCAAAGGGACTTCAGCCCATGTTGATTCTACAACTAGCAAGGCATGGCATGCAAAGGTCCAACATGTGAGACCTTTGTGTTAAGGGCACAGATGTTAGTCACTATCTACTTGGAAAATTACAGTCTTCTGTGACACTGGACTTGTAGGTTTGTCATCGGTGGTTGAGGCTTTTTTTGAGGCTTTGACCTTCTTTGCCTTCCTATCCTTGTCTTCTTTGTCCTGCTGCTTGGGTTTTTACCCCTCCTGCGGGGGTATCATCATTGGTGCTAAAATTGGACAGTCCTGCTCCCATTGCTAATTGCACCCCTAGCATGGTTGTCCCATTCTCTATGATCACATTGTTTCCCCAGATCCTTCCATCTCCGTGATTCCTGGAAGCTGATGATTCTCTGCACCGGTTGTATCCTTGCTGCGCCATCTGTGCAGCACAAGGGGCAGGTGTGTACCAAAGATGACGCCTCCCTTTGCACAATTAATCCTTGTATGGGATTCTCCACTCTATGTCCATCTGTCTTCAGGAGGTTAGCTCCAGACAATGCACGCTCAAGTAGCCTTGTGCAAACTTCAAGAGAATGTCTGCTAACATTTATAGTACACTGGCACTATCCCTGATGTCATTCTGTCCCATTCATTCATATTTATTGCGTTTATTTGGGTGTCACTACGCTTTTTACTGGAAGGGCATGAAAGTGCACAATCTTCTGCATGCACAATGAGACCCTTTTGGGAGTGTCAGGAGACACAATGAGATTTCAACAACCCCTTAACAAAGGCTTGCAACTCCTACAACTTACCCGATTCATACAGCAGGCAGAATTGCTGTCCCAGTCTCCCCTTGCTGAGAATGAACATTGCCAGTGTAACGATTAGCATTGCAAAACTAGCACACTGGCCAGGACCCCAGCCTTTGGATTTTTATGTCAAATTATAATTGGCACTTGCCATTTCTTTTAAAATGAAAACTCCAGTAACTTACTATTTAAAAGAAATTCTTGGAGAAAAATGCAAGAGTTAAGAGGTGCATGCTAAGGAATTGTTCTTGTGGCTTTATCAGGATGACTTCATGGTTCAGACAACAGAAGTACAGGCAAAGATAACATAAGGGAAAACCACAGAACTATAAATCATTCAAAATCTTAACATTCTAATATTAGAGTTTAACCACAGGTAACGAAGATAACGGTCTTAACTACCTTCTCTTCAGTAACACACAGCTGAGGAACCATCTCAGCCAAACGAATTATATCTATTACCACCTGGGGAAGCAGATGTGGAGAGAACTATTCCTGGTTTCTTGACTTTGAGAAGAGGGAGAGTAATACTGAAACATTATTGTAATGATTAAGCATTAAATTTCTGGATGGCACAGTGGCTAGCACTTCTGCCTCACAGCGCCAGGGACCTGGGCTCAATTCCAGTCCCGGGTGACTGTGTGTGGAGTTTACACATTCTCCCCATCTCTGTGTGGGTTTTCTCTATATAGTCTGGTTTCCTCCCACAGTCGATTGGCCATGCTAAATTGCTCATATTGTCCAGGGGTGTGCAGGTTAGGTGAATTAGCCATGGGAAATGCAGGGTTACAGGAATAGGGTGGGTCTGGGTGGATGTGATGGTTCAAATGGCCTGTTTCCACACTGTAGGGATTTTATGACTTCAAAATCAATTGCTTACTATGGTACTTAACTGTGTGAGAGCGCTAGAAGATTGAGAATAATTCAGGATCCTGGATGATTTAGTGATTATACCTAATTATTACTATGTTTCAGTATTATTCTCCCTCTTCTCAAAAACATGAAGTCCTCTGGGTAAGCCTAGAAATAGACAGCATCTTTAGCATTGCTTTTAGTAGTATTACCAATCCAGTTGCTGCTGAGGGAAAATAGTTATGTAGAGCAGAAATTGGATGTATTTCAGGATTATAATCGGACATGTAATACAACATCCAGTAATCATAAAAATGCGTACTACAAAAACTGGGAAACTATAAGTGCAGGATACAATTTAAATAAATGATGTTTAAAGTGTAGAATGACCAGTTGGCACTGAGTTGCAGGCAGAAGGTCATTGGTCCATCTTGTTGTCCAGTCCACAATATGTGGGCAGCACGGTGGCACGTGGTTAGCACAGCTGCCTCACAGCGCCGGAGACCGGGGTTCAATTCCCGCCTCAGGCAACTGACTGTGTGGAGTTTGCACGTTCTCCCCGTGTCTGCGTGGGTTTCCTCCGGGTGCTCCGGTTTCCTCCCACAGTCCAAAGGTGAATTGGCCATGCTAAATTGCCCGTAGTGTTAGGTAAGGGGAATATGTAGGGGTATGGGTGGGTTGCGCTTCGGCGGGTCGGTGTGGACTTGTTGGGCTGAAGGGCCTGTTTCCACACTGTAATGTAATGTAATGTAATCTAATCTAATCCCCTTGGTGCATTTCTAATAACACTGAATTTCACTTGTTGATTACACCCTAGCACTTTCTCAAACAATTTGATTTCTTATTTCACTATCCATGCTAGTAATCCAATCCAATTAACACTGTTAAGTAAGGTACCTTTGTACCTTGGGTCACAGCGATCCTCATTGAAAAGGAACTCTGGAAAACTATACAACCAAAAACCAATAATACCCTGGTTTACTGTTTGGCTCATAATGGTTAAACAATCAGACCGTTACTTCCGAAGAATTGTGTATTAGTATTACGTGTTGCTCTATTTGTAGCTTTGAATAAAGCTTACAATTCCAGGCTTGATGAAGAATTGTGTGCACAAGGGAAAGATGAAAGTCTGGAAAGCAGTGCACTTGAGTAGCATTAAGAAATAGTATTTTGGAAACTTTCATGTTAACCAGAGATGGAAAACAGGGAAATAACAGTAGCTCTGACAGTGTATTGTACTGTAGTAAGGCTATCAGTCTGGACTTTGTGCACAAGTCATTGGACCAGTGCAACTGATCAATTCTCCACACTTGTGTTTCTGCACTGTTGCCCTTCAAGTGTTCAACGATGTCTGTATTTAAATTGTTCATCTTGATGTTATCCAATGCTTAAAATACTTTATTCATTTCTCATTTTTAACAATACAAGGGGTAATTCCTTAAATCTAAATGGGGCAAATTTGGAATTTGCATGATAAGTGTTGACCAGATGACTGTGAATCAGCAACGCATATTACATCTCACCCATTTTTAATTTCCACTATAATGACTTACCCTCAATATATTTAAGGCTTAATCTGAATAGGTGGAGAAATGTCCAGCCTGGGGCACTCCCAGCTTAATTTGCTTGGGCAACTACAGCTGAAGAGTGAGAGATTGTGCTTACTTTGGAAATCTCTATAATTTCCAGCTGATATTTCTGATCATCAGCCTTCACGTTTTCTGTTTATGAGAAATGAATTCTGGTGTGGAGATGAAGGATAATCAGGTTTGCTCTCACAGGCTGAAAATTCCAGCACCAATACCTGCATGAGGTTGCATCAGTCAACGTGTCTCAGCAGTTTGGTTGCCACTATGAACGACATGTTTAATTCATCGCACATTCAAAATTCTGCAGCATTTAATTTGTAAATTATTTCAAGAACCTCAAAGTGCTGTATGCTTTTCAGTTTTAAACAAATGATTGTTCACATTCAAGTTGAAAAGCAAACATAGAAGTTTTCACCAAAGTTTTAGGAGCTCCCAGTGCTTTAGAATTATCATCCTCAACAGATGACAAAGATTCCAAGTTCTGCAAAAAAAATTCCTTCTTTCAGGTTTACTTCATGCAGATATGCATGACAATGCTTTACTGTATAACAGCTGATAACAATACATTTGATATGTTTCAGCAACTGGCCTGTGATAAAGAGCTGGGCAGTGTGTAGGTTGCTTCACAGTGTGTAGGTGTGGCACAAAGTGAAGATATCCTCAAGAACTGCAGCAGGATTCTTAGAAAACTTAATGAAGTCACACACAGAAAGCTGATGATTAACCTTAAAGTTGGATAAGTTGGAAAAGAGATCGAACCAGAGATTCAGACCTGTCATTTTTGGGTGTATGGGGTAGGGTGATGAGTATGTTTCCTGTGGATGAATAATGAGGCTGAAGACTCCCCAGTGCAAAATTGAGCTGCTGCTGTGCACTCATGGCTATTTCTAAACACATCTGGGGACGGCATTGAGTAAATGATATTTTGTCCTTATCTACATTAGCAGACAGTGACGTACGGTCAGAAATGTTGTGCACTTTTCGTCTGCTGTATTGAGACTTTAGTTGACAGAGTGGGCACAGGCTCAACCAATTTCTAGGCCATTTTCTCTTTATTGCTATTACCTTCACCACTCCTAATGCAATTAATATGTTGGACAGAGGGAAACCAAACCATAGCATTAAAACTATTATTAGGTGTTAGGTAATTATTAGGTAACAATAATTATCAGGAACAAATCAGAAGTCTGTGTCAGAAAGCAAACCAAAAAGAATGCTTACATTCGCTAGCAAGTTAGGGATATAAGAGGAAGCCATTTTACCCCTCAAATATACTCAAGCATCCGAGTAGACCATAGTTGATCTATACCTCAATTCAATATCCTTTGATACCTTTATCCAAAAAAATTTAACCATGTCAATCTTGAAAGTGCTTTCGGACACAATAACCAGATCTTTTTTGGGAGTGAGTTCTAGATTTCCATTATCATTGTACACTAAAACTTTTTTGTTTTTTGATGAATAAATCAGCTCGAACTCTACTGCTACACCTGCTTGTTCGTGAATCTTTCACTTAGCATAATGTTTCTCCAGATGTACTCAACCAAATCCTTTTAACATTTTAAGCACCTCAAACAGAACTCAAACTTGCATGCTCAGTTATTTGATATTATACACAGAATTGCACAAACCCTTAAATCAATGATATAGGTTCATCATTAATAACAAGGTTTGCTAGTATGAACAGAATTGGAAGCTCTTTCCAAATGAATTACTAGTTTCAGTAGAAATAGTGAAGAGAGCATGGCGGAATCTAAGTCCATCTGTTTTACTGAATTGGGACCATAGCAGAATTAAATCAAGATGGTTGACTTACAGTTCCATTCCTGTTTCACTGTTATTTCAGCACTGGCCTTCTATTAGTTGGCCCTAAATAACTGGGTCTCAGATTAATCCATGCAGATCAGTCTTAAGTTAAGAATATTGGACCCTGAAGTAGTTTTGAGGGCACACTGAGCAAACTGTGCTCAGTTTTCTCTGAGCAGGCTTTTCTATCTCCAATGTTAAGAGGATAATAATAGTCATACATGACAAATAGGAGTAAGTGTTTGCTTCTGAGCTTTACAAGAGTAGTGCAGACTGCAGCATCCTCAGCCTTCCCACCCTAGGACTATTCTCCAGCCAGATCGCCTGTTCCACAGTTCGGCCAGCCTCTGGGCCGCACAATCTAGCAGGAATCTAAAGTCAGTGGGATATGGCAGGACATCCATTCAGAGCACAGATCTGACAAGCAGCTTGTTCGTCAGACCCCATTGTCAAACAGAACTGACCCAGTAGCCACTTAGCTTAAAAAAAGTCCTAAAGTATTCACATAATACTATTATAGATAGAGCTTAGAGGAATACTTACCCCATCCTGATTTCCTTAAATAATTGTAATATACTTGCACCAATAAAGAGCTTTACCTTCGACGGAACATTTCTGCAAATATGCAGCCAACACTCCATAGGTCAACAGGTGTTGCATAACTAGACTGCAGCAGAACTTCTGGTGCCCGGTACCACAAAGTGACAACCTGCAAAGTAAAGATGTCTGATTTAGTCCTCATCGCATTTCAAATGGCACATATTAATCTGTAGTTTTTGTGACATGTACTGACAGAATAGCTTTATGTACAAAAAGTCAGCACTGCATGCCTTCTCTGACTATTTAAATGGCATATGGTAATAATGCAGTGACAAAAGTACGCTACAAATTTTTAAGAGAAGTACTTTCCACCCCTTCAATTCCCAAATAAGAATATCAGAGGGGTATGGTGGCTCTCTGGAATATATTCACTTGAAGAAAAATGTTTCTGTGTCACAAAGATTCCAGCCCTATTTATGTAACCATCTATTCAAGAGAGGACTTTTTAATGCTAGAATGGTCACAATAAACCGGACAGTTCCCTGAATCCACATTCAGGTTTATGTGACATTGTATTTAAGTACTCAATATTTCAAACTTGACATCCCATTGCTTCAAACCTTAGGATTCCCCACCTCGTACCTCAAATTAAACAACCATTTTTGTAGCTATTAATCCCTATAGCATGCCAAGATTTACAAAGTATGTTGTAACAAGCTGCCCTCTGTTGCCTTTCTTTTGTTGATGGTTGCTTTCAGAGAGTCAACGTGAGAGAACCTTATCTCAATGCAATACACAACAGAAAAAAAAGTGACGTAGAGGGGATGGATTATCTTTTTAAATTTCCTTTTGAGAAATTAAGGACTGAAAACAATTACTGCACACTTTCTGGAACACCCAACGTTGACTATGAATAAGTATAAGTAGTTCAAAAGATTGGCTAGATGCAGATGGCATATTCATGAACAACTCATTGAGTCAACATGGTATGCAATTGGATGAAAAAGAAATCAGGTAATTTTGGGGAAATTGAACCCCAGCAAAGAACACTGGTGCCATTAAGGTGAGAGACATTTTGGCAAAAGCCTCTAAAATAGAAGACGGGGATAAGGCAAGTGTTTTTCTTATCGTGGGAGGCTCATAGTCTAACCACTGTTTCCCATAACAGACCAAACTTATGAATGATGCTGAAGTTAATTAAATTCTGGACTCTTATTATAGCACGATTAAGAATGAAATTACACTGAGTTATATTCTGTCAAAGGTAATAGTTACTTAGTGATATTGGGGTAGTGTACTGACAAGGTAGAGACTTGATTAGCAGAAAAGATTTAAAAAAAGTAGAAATAAATGGAACTTCTTCCAAGTGGTTGCCAGTGCTTAGTGGGGCACAGGAGTCAGTGCTTCGACTTCAGCTACTCACAACACATGTTAACAGTTTGGATGAGGGAATTAATGTAACATCTCCATGTTTGCAGATGACAAAAAGCTGGGTAGGAGGGTGAGGTGGGAGGAGGATGCAGAGATGCTTCAGTCAGTTTTGGCCAAATTCAGTGAATGGGTAAATGCATAACCTCACATTTATCCACCTACTTCATCTGTTATCCACTTTGGTAGCAAAAACAGAAAGGCACGTTATTATCTGAATGGTGATAGATAGGAAAATGGGGAGGTTGAATGAGGTCTAGTTGTCCTTATACATTAGTCTGTGAAGGTAAGAATTCAAGTACCGCACATAATGAAGGCAGCAAAGGGTATGCTGGCCCTCATTATTAGACTATTTGAGTACAGGGCAGGGTTATCTTGCTGTAGTGATACAGAGTGTTTGTGAGACCACACTTGGAGTATTGTGTATAGTTGTGGTTTCCTGATCTGAGGAAAGATGTTCTGGCTATAGAAGTAATGCAACAAAGGTTTATCAGACTGTTTTCTGGGATGACAGGAATTTAGCAGAATGAGAAACCTATAAAATTCTCAAAGGACTAGACAATGTAAATACAGGAGCCATGTTTCCAATGTCCAGGGAGTCTAGAAGCAGGGGTCACTGTCTAAGGGTATAGAGTCAGCCATTTAGGACTGAGATGAGGAGAAATTTCTTCACCCAGAGGGTGGTGAGCCTGTGGAATTCTCTGACACACAGAGGAATCGAGAATAAAACGTTGTGTTTTCATGAAAGAATTAGATCTAGTTCTTAAGGCTAAAGGGACCAAATGGTATAAGGAGAAAGCAGAAACAAGGTACTGAGTTGGATGTTAGATTTGAATGGCAGAGCAGGCTCGAAAGGCTGAATGGCTTACACTTGCTTGCAGTTTCTGTGAAACTGTTGCAGATTACAGTTGGTTCTGATATAACAACAGTTCCGTTCTTGTGCGATCTTGTGTTATAAGAAAATTGTGCAATAACTGCACCATTTAAACCAATGGGACTAGAATCGTGTTATAGCCAATACAGGTAAGGAAAGTTCACATTCTACAAATAGCAGTCTAAATTCTTCAAATGCGTTAAAGCCATTTTGAGTTGAAGAAACATGCATTATAGCAGAACCAACTGTCCATTCTTGAGTTTAAAAAAAATCTCACCATTGTGAATGTAGAGAATACAAATAAATCTTTTTGTAGGAAGCCTACAGAACAATAATATCCAGGTCAGACTTTTGGCTATAGTAAATAAACTGTTATTGAGGAGGCCTGTAATGGGGCCACATCCATGTAAATGGAAGAAAGAGAAAGGAAAACTTGTATTAGGAAACTAAGGCAGCAGAGGAAGTTCACTGGATTTCAGTGAGGTCGACAGTAGCCATGTTCAGAGTCTCAGAGACAGAAATTTAGACATTACCATTGCCACAGTAGCCATTACCTATCTAAATTGCCCTATTTCCATTCAAAGTGTTATACCTGTTATTTTATGAAAAACATGAAACAGATGTTACCAAACAAAATCAAGAGTTGCACTCCGTTAAAAACAGGTAAAACAATAAATGGGAGGTGAGAGTACTATAGCTGAGAATATAAATTCAACAACTCACAGTAGAAAGGAAAGTCAGAGATTCAGAATTCGTTCTCATCACTGAGACAGCTCCACCAGTATCTGCTCTAGAAGGAGAGTACAAGAAATTCCTAAGTCACATTCCCCTCTGCACAAACTGACTTGTTGTTCCAATAACAGTATTATAGAGTTATTGAGTCAAACAGCATGGAAACAGCCCTTCAGCCCAACTTGTCCATGCTGACCAGGTTTCCTAAACTGAACTAGTCCCAGTTGCCTGCGTTTGGCCCATATCCCCCTTAACCTTTCCTGTCCATGAACCTGTTCAAGTGTATTTTAAACGTCGTAATTGTACCCGCCTCCACCACTTCCTCTATTCCACCACTTGTCAAATTAGTGATAGGGTAGAATATGTTCTTTTGTTTGCCCATTGGTCATAGACTCCTGATAGGAAAGAATTAGTGTATGAAACTTCATTAAAATCATACAGGCATGCCCACATCAAAGTTGCAGTAAAAAGTTATTTTTGCATTCTATTAGAGACAGGGATATTGAAGAATGAGTGAAAACCCGTGAAGTGTGTTTTGATGAGAAATTATCTCCCAAAAATTCCTTTAATTCCATGGTT